>NW_024618017.1:0-1260 GCF_008729295.1 Plectropomus leopardus | reverse complement strand
ACATTTATCTCTGTGTTTTCAGTGAAATCAGAGTCTGTTAACAGACACTTTGGCAGCCTGTGAGATTCCGATGAGTTGTTTGATCAGACAGATCGTCTCTACAGCGTGTATCCACTCACTGTCGTGATCTCCGTCACCTTATATCAGACAGCGTGTGTGTTGGTGTCTCGCAGGCTGTGGATAGTGTCAGACAAGTGTGTCCCTGTCTCACTGCATCCTTGTAACATATGTAACAGCTGGTTAACTCCCAGAGAACGAACATTTACCAAAACCCGTTCGTCACAGCTGCCCCCTCCTGGGCTTCCTCATAACTTTTAGTAACTCCAGTGCATGTACAGTCAGATCAAGCCACACTTCAAAATTCTGTCCTTTCTTGCTCGCCCATCACTCCTCTCCTCTCTTCTTCTCTCCTCCCTCAACCTGACCAACTGACAGTTACCTGAACAGCGCCAACTAGCTGTTTGAACCTGTGCTTACACCATACTATAAACATATCTCACTTTTAAAACATATCCTACTTTCACTTTTACTCTAATTAACGGATTTTGAACAGCTGTGAAGTGGAGTGATACATGCAGAGTTAAATGTTAACAGTCCCAGTGTACTCCTTTGTACTCCTATATCATATATCATATATCATATATCTCATATATCAGCACTCACTGAATACCTCTCGACTTCGTTGTATAATATTGCACAACAGAATAAGTAAGCATTGCATGTCTCATGAGGTCTGCTAATTAACTTATTTTGTGATTACATTTTTCTCATTTGATGTTTCCAGTTTCAGACTACTTTATTTAGGAAAATTATTGTGCTGCTGTTTGTGTTTGGGCCACTTTCAACATTTTTGGCATTTCTTTCATCTTCTTCTTGTTTTTAAATTATGAAAACATGTTTATATGTATAATACATTATATTACTGTAATGAATGATTGTACCGGTGAGCAAAAATTTAGGAAGCAGTGTTTATGTCAGAAACATTCAAATTTAAGTCCCACAAATGCATTGATATTTACAGGCTCAAATGTGGATATTAGTCTGCAATGATAGTAGAACTGAATACCTGTTGTACCTGAATACATGTTTCAGAGTATTGCTCAGACAAAACAAGTAATGTGATCATTTCAACTTGGGCAAATTTAGAATTTATAATGGTCATCTTTACCTATGTTCTGACATTTTATTGACAAAACAGCTAAATCAATTAATTAATTTAAAAAAAATAATTTTGTTGCAGCGTGAGCACAATCTTCCATA
>NW_024618016.1:0-1709 GCF_008729295.1 Plectropomus leopardus | reverse complement strand
AGAAACACGTGAAAAATCTATATGTGCCTGTGTACATGTGTAAAGCAGGTTTGGCAGACACTTTGGTGAAGCTGAGAGCAGAATTAAGGAGTGTGCTGTGTGTTTCATTAAATGCTCAATATATCTTGTGTTTTCTGGATCATTTAAGCCCCATTACAGAACAGTGGCACTGCTTTAATTTCTAAAGTGCCTTTCAAAAGGCATCACCTCAGGCGCTTATTCCCGCTCTCTCTCTCTCTCTCTCTCTCTCTCTCTCTTTCTCTCTCTCACACACACACACATGTTTGCATGTATACATGTGCGTAAAGTCATATACACACTTGCACACAGACACAGATGCATGCATTTCTGCTAACATGCAAGAAATTGTGCAGGTGTATAGACATATTCACAACAAATAAAGACAAACACAAAGCCTGCTCTTTCCTATCTCCATTAAGTCTCTGTATTGTTTTATTCTTAAGCTGTATTTCTCTTGTTCTCTACACTCTGCTTTTGTCCCTCTGTGTCTTTCTGTGTAACAGATGACAGCAGCCTTGCAGCGGTCGGGGCTGCTGTCTTGGCTGCTGGACTCATTTGACTTGCCAGCTTGGCCGGAGGATGAACCCCAGGACTAACTGGAGCCAAGGTCAGATTCTCTGAGAGTGTGTGTGTGTGTGTGTGTGTGTGTGTGTGTGTGTGTGTGTGTGTGTGTGTGTGTGTGTGTGTGCGTGCGCAATTTATTCCGAGGTGTTAGTGCTGATGAGGACTGCATGCTTGGTTACAGTATATTCACGGTACTAAACGTTACAGGAAAAAAATCCTTCTCCACATTTGCAAATTTGATTGAGTGCTTGCATGTGAAGGTATGTGAGCAGTGTGTGCTGAGCCAGCTGCAGACTGAAGGGAGGTGGAGGTAAGGGGAGTGTTGTTCAGAGCAATTGATACATTGCAAATAGAGTGGGCTTCCTGTCCGGGTTTTGTGGCTAAGGTGCTAAACGCTTCAGGAAACCAGATACACTTGCACATCCTCTAAAGAGATAGACGGACAGAGTGGGAAGGTGGGAAAAACGTGGGGTGAGAGGAAAAGAATACAGGTAAAAGCCTTTTTACAGAGATTGCACTATAGGGCCACTACAAAGTCCCTTATTATGTCTCCTTTGCAATTTTACACAGAACCCAACAACGGCAGCATCATCATCAGGCTCCAGAGTGTGATTATAGATTGTGTGCCGACATCGAGGAAACAAGAGGCGAGGCAGGTGTGATGTTTAACACAAAGCATCGGCTTCTCCTGTGACATGTAACATATGCATCTGCAGTGCTTTGTATTTTAAAAAATAAAAGCATAACATGGCAAAAACAATTATTTACCATCTACTGCTGTATGATGACTGATCTCACAGGGTAAGGAGCTCTCGAATATCATAGGTTTCCCAATTTGCAAACATTTTCAGCCGCAGTTCTTCCTTCTTGAGTTAGCTGCAACTGCTTCTATCTGCTTTTAAAATCTCTCGCGGTCGGTCTCATGCCAGGTTTTCCACACATTCATTTATTTGTGGTGGGCAACCACATAGAGAGCAGGGGTCGACAGATTATCAGCATTTTGCTCATTATCTGTATCTGCGTTTTATATTAATGATTGCGGATAAAATTAATTATTTAAAAAGTGCAAAAGAAAGTGTCAGCATAGGAGGAACTTTAACTTCTTAAAACCTCAGGGAGCTTTT
>NW_024618015.1:0-2347 GCF_008729295.1 Plectropomus leopardus | reverse complement strand
TAATAATAGTAATAAATAAGTAAAATACTAAAACTGTAAATCAGAGGTAAAGGAATCGATAGCAAGTAAAAAAGAGTAAGTAAAAAAATAAATATGATAAAAATAAAAAGGTACAAAGTAGATTTAGATCATCTTCAAAAAAGACAAACAAAAAAACATAGTTTAAAATGATGAAATTAAGATTTGTCCCTAAATCCTGCCACATCTACATAAAATGGTTTACCAAGTAGTTAAACAGTAAAAATGACTAAAATGTAAAATAAATAGTCAGTAGATAAACAGATGGAGTTTAATCAAAAGCTCTCTTTCCTAAAACCGTACGATGTGCTGTGATTCAGATCTGAAGGATCACATTTAATCACATTTATAACTACGAGGTCAAAAAGCAGAGTTAGTCTTCTGTTTCTCTGTAAAACCTGTGAACATCACCTCATCATAGTTGCTTCTCAACAACAACGTTATTAATTATCCCCTGGGAAAGTCATTTTTTTGTCACATGAGCACACGGAGGAGCCGCTGACGTGCAGTTGTTGTCCGAGCAGCTGCTGTTGGAGGCCGCGTTCAGCCCGTCAGCTGCCGGTCCGACTCCACACTGACGGCCTCATGCCGGACGTCGACAGCCCCTCCTCCTCCGGCTCAGATAGCAAGCCAAGCCCTCATGGACAACTGCTATCCCAAAACTTTGTTCCCTGACCGGGAATCGAACCCGGGCCGTGGCGGTGAGAGCGCCGAATCCTAACCACTAGACCACCGGGGACAGCTGACAATGAAAGGAAGTAAGCACCATCAGAAAGTGGGTAAATACGGCCTCAACGAGTACATCACCGGAGAATAAGAAGCTTCTGTCTGACATTTTTGTCCAAGAACAGGAGACAGGAGGCTGTGACCTCCGACCTTTGACCCTTTCCACTGTGGCTCTGCTGTGATGTGGAGAGTCTCTCTGGGAGCTGAGTCCCGCCCCTCGGCGGCGCTCAGTGGAAGCGAAACCGTCGGGTCAAACGGCTGAGGTGGAGAGACCAAAACTGTGTTTGACGGCTCTGTTCGGTTTAATGGAGCTGATGTCCGTCTGCGAGTCTCTACAGTCGCCTTGGCAACGAGATGGGGCTTCAAACACACACACACACACACACACACACACACACACACACACTGAGGCTGATGTTGTGATGTAAGTGAGAGTGTTGGTGCGCCGCCATCGTCGGTCACTGGGGTGTGTGCGTGTGATGATGAGGTGTGTCTGAAGCGGATGCACCTGGAAATACCTTGGTAGGTGATGATGAGGTTGTCCAAGTTACACACACACACACACACACACACACACACACTGTCACACACGCACTCACACACACACTCACACACACACTAGGCTGCAGCGTTTTCTATTCCCTTAGCATCGAGTCTTTAAGCTCTGATGGATGTTAAAGTTGTGCGTGCGTGTGTGTGTGTGTGTGTGTGTGTGTGTGTGTGTGTGTGTGTGTGTGTGTGTGTGTGTGTGTGTGTGTAGCCTGAGCGTTGGTTAACCACATCGTTGGACCCGATCCATCACACTCTCTCTCTCTCTCTCTCGGTGCTGTTTGTTCTCTCAGGGTCACTCGCTCGTTTTCACTTTCTCTTTCTAAATTAATAAATTTGATTGATTGAAGTTAACTTTGTTTTTTCTGTGATTCAGACTCACTTTCACTTTTTCAAACCCATGTTTTATATGTTCTCTCTTAAACACTGTGCAACACTATAACCACTTTTCCTTCACTCTCACTGCACTTCTTCACAAGAAGACATAAAGAACAGAAGACAAATTGTTAATTTTCGGTTGAACTCCTTTATAGTTTCCGAGGTTCCTGCAGATGTAAAGAGGTTTGAGACAGTTCAGTTAGTAACTTGTTAGTAACACTATCTGTCAGCAGCTCCTGTTTGCACTGCACACTTATATACAGACAACTGGATAATTTTAAGAAACTAAAAAAAACATTTTTTCATTTTTTATGAGTTATTTATTACCAGTGGCTTTTTAGGCACCACAACAGTGACTTTGAAGTGATCTGTTGGTGTTTTTCTAGCAGGCATTTGGGCACCAAACATTGGTGTATTTTAGCAACCAGTCACTGTTTTTGCAGTGGTACTTTAGGCACCAAATGTTTTCCAGCAGGGACTCAAACAGCAAAAAAGGGTATTTTAAGCCAAAACATGATGTTTTCTTCAGCGTGGCTAAGAATTTTTCCTCCTTTTCTGGTGATCAGTTTGCTTAATATTCTCTATCAACGAAACCAGGAGGATCACAGTGCAGCTGGAGGCGTTGATGATCGTTATAGAAAGAGTTAATAAGTTCACAGCATAGTG
This sequence comes from Plectropomus leopardus, assembly GCF_008729295.1. NCBI lineage: Eukaryota > Metazoa > Chordata > Actinopteri > Perciformes > Serranidae > Plectropomus > Plectropomus leopardus. The sequence continues at coordinate 10 of NW_024618015.1, read as the reverse complement.
ATACACCATT
>NW_024618014.1:0-2074 GCF_008729295.1 Plectropomus leopardus | reverse complement strand
TGTGTGTGTGTGTGTATGTATTATATATTTTAAATGACAATAAATAGCAGAGTAAAACATGCCCCCCGGACCTGCGGGTCGGTAAGTTTGGGGTTTAGAAGACATGTTTTTGTTGGTGATTTTTTTTTTCCCTACAGGGGTCCAGGCGAAGCCCCCATGTCCTCAAATCCTAAAAACGCCCCTGCTGTGTGGTCAAACGTGTACGGACACTTGATAGCTGTCCTAAATGGAGGGTTATTTTTAACTTTGGGCTGCAGTTCCAATGACAGGAAATCTCTGGGAAAAGCCTCCGGTGTCAACATACTTTTGGCAATGTATAAACTAATTTGGACGATGTGGATATTGATTTGTTCTGGGACTCTCTTTAGAAAAAAAAAAGATCTAAAGAAGTTTTTCTGGTTAAATAAAGTTTAAAAAAATGGATTTGTACTCTTGCATCATGTGACATTGAGAGAGCTTTTGATCCAGCGTCACTTTGACACTGACTGAACACGCGTAGGTCTCGCTGCCTGTAGATTTTGTAATGTGAATGTGAACGTAGCAGCCGTCAGCTCACCGTAACGTCTCCTTGATGACGGCCTTCAGGTAGGGCATTCTGTTCAGGTCCTCTGTGGTCGGCTCCCGTCTGTCAGGACACACAGAGCTCACCTCTCTGTACAGTCCATCCTGAGCCCCGCTGTCCCTCGCCAAGTGGTACAGCGCCCACGACAAGGTGTTGGAGGTCTGAGATCAGGCAGGAGGAACAAAGAGAGATCGTGAAGGTATGAAGGTATGAACAACATGTCATGAGAAAATTTGTTGAGATATTTCAACAATGTGTAATCTTCTGCTGCCAGGAGACTCGAAAAAAATGAAACACCGTTCAGGAGCTGACTTATCTGCACAGATCTCTTCTTCTTCCTTCCTCTTCCTGCACAGTCTTTGTTTTTAATAAGTCCTTTACTGCTTGTTTTTTATTTTAATGGCATAAGAATTAATACATTTGTCACAGTCAGAGAGCATTTGGTGGAAGGGGTTAGGAAAAGTAGGTACAGAGATGTACCTACCCAGAAATGTTTAATGATCCAAAAAATGTGTATTTATTAACAGAGAGGTCAGTAATGAAGTAAGTAGGTAAAAAGCTAATAAAATGACTTTACAGAAATGTTCAAGTCTGGACTTTCTAGTGCAAAAGTCATCATTCACAAAAACAGGTTATTTTAGTTTCAGCAGTTTAAAACTTGGATGGGCAGCATGTCGAAAATGCAACGGTCAAGATGAAGGTCACTATGGCCTTAACTTCTGACCATCAAACTCGAATCACTTTATCACTGAGTCCAAGTAGACGCTTGTGCCAAATTCGAAGAAATTGCCTCAAGGCGTTCGAGAGATATCCATGTTGCTGGCACAGTATTTGGTTTGTAATCAAAGCCAGGTCGACACTGTCACCGTCACATCTCCAGATCTTCAGATGTGACCTACAGCTCTCAGCTGATCTGACGGCAGCACGCCACAACATATCCTGAGAATGCAGCCTGACGAGCTGTGCCCCTGCTTGAAACAGCAAAACAAATATGTGAGTCTGTTGTGCAAGTTTTACTTCCTTCCAGGGGAAGTGAACTGATCTGACTGTGAGCGGCAGCACGTAGCTCCGGGGAGTTGAATCACAGAATAAATCAACTGTTCGCGGACAAAGAAATATTCTAATCGTTTCTTAATCTCTCAGCAGTCAATTCACGCAGCTGCTGCAAGGAAACATTTTTTTATGAGCACATGAAAAGAACAAATCAGTTGCAAATGCGTAATGAAAGTGTAGATAAAGTGATAAAGTGAAGTAACACACAGCCGAGTCACAGATTTGGCAGCCTTTCCTGTCCGCCTCAGCCAAGCCTTTCCTCCAACAGGTACGTGAAACAAAAGCTGCAACAACTGGTTAACTGGGTTAAGTGGTGGAAGGAGAAATACTGCACTTGCCACTGCGCTACATTTGTCTGACAACTATGCAGATTAATTGGCAGACGGGCCTTTCTCAATAATGAGTACTTTAACCCTTTGAAACCTGAGAAAATTGGTTTGATTTCTTTCAAAAACACAG
>NW_024618013.1:0-1309 GCF_008729295.1 Plectropomus leopardus | reverse complement strand
ACACACACACACACACACACACACACACACACACACACACACACACAGCTCACAAGAAGTAGTAGTTTTGATTTACAAAATTATTACAGAAAAGAAACATGGCACGATTACTGATATCACTGATACGCTCTCCTCCCAGAACTACTATTATTCAAAGTTCCAAAAAAAAGGGAAAAAAAAGCAAAGCTGGAGAAGAGGGCCTGCTTTTCATTCACACTTTACAAACGGAATATGTGTCGCTGAGGTCGTAAAGTAACCGCAGCCATAAATAAGTCTCCCTCTCTCTGTGTGTGTCTCTCTGGCTCTCTGTGTTTCCCCTACAGGCTCTGACTTGTCTGCTCGGCCCAACTGCAGACAGTCCGACTGACAAATAGAGACAAAGACTCTATTTTTACTTTTACTTCACCCTCCCACCCCCGTCCATTCCTCCATGTCTTGTCTCTCTTTTTAAAGTAACACTGTTCAGAGCAGGGAGACACATCATAAGTTGAACTCTCGCTTTCTGTGGAGGATCACACAGACAGTTAGGGAATCTCTCTTTTTAACTTTCATTTTGACCCCTCTCCCTCTCTCTCTCTCTCTCTCTCTCCCTCTCTCTCTCCCTCTCTCCCTCTCTCGCAGGCAGGACGCTGCGTTTCCTCTGCGCTTTGTGGGAACGGGAAGCAGCAGCATTGTGTTGGAGCTGACTGTGGTTTAATCATTAATGAGCACTAACAGTCGGGGCAGGACAGGCATGGCCTACAGCCGGGGACACACACACACAGGACGGTAATACTATTATTACATACACAGCCCGCGTGCATTAGCGCGGCGGTAACGTGATTGCGGCTTTAGCGTAATGCGCAATTAGTGGTACCTCCAGTTCAGCAGCCTGCGGGGTAAATATGACTTTATGGCATATTCATATTTATGCAGTTTAGCTGTTAGTGTGTGACACGGAGAGAAATGAGCTAAAACAACCAGACTGGTCTGATGTGCTAATAAAAACGTGCTTACTAGGCTAAATATTGAAATATATAACACGGCGTAAATGAAAAACAGGCCTCAGCAGGTGACGTTTAAGTGCCTCGAACAGGTTCTGCACTATGAAGTATGATAACACTTCATAAGTATGTTAACTATGAAGGATAAACCTTTTTGGATAATGTGTTACCCAACTTTTTAAATGACCAACAAATTTATTTATTATTAATAAAATAATTATTTAAAAAATATACGTTTTGCGTTATTGCATTAGGAATACAATTTGCATTGTACTTTTTTGAATTAATATTTGAAGGCAACTGAATTTGAGAATGCAAGTTGAGGT
>NW_024618012.1:0-1166 GCF_008729295.1 Plectropomus leopardus | reverse complement strand
AAAAAATGATTCATGCAGGCACATATTAATGAAAATGCGGCATCAGGTTGTCCTGTCTCCTTCATTCTATTTGAAAAAAAAATGAAAGAAAAAAACATTTTTTTGTTTTTTCACCCATTTTTCTTGAGTTGAAATAAGAGATTAACCATTTCAAAACTAGATCAACATCAGCATTCTTGTGCTGCATTTCAGATGCCTTTTACAAGCTCTTTGACCCTTTGAAATGAGCAAATGGCTTTGATTTCATAAAAAATAAAATGGATTTGCAAAAAAAAGTATAAGTAATAAGATAATTATTTTCTCTTTTTTTCTCATTTATGTCTTGTGAATTTTGTCATTGCCGTGTTTTCAAATCTAACCAATTTGCTTAGGTTTCAAAAGGTTAACAAAACTTAGCTAGAGTGCCTGCTAACTAGAGAAACAGCCACACTGCTGCACTTTTGCTTTGCTGAGGAGTGATTTTTGAATATTGTTGATATACTGATGTTCGATTTCTGCCATATTTTGAAAACAAGCAGCCACAAAAGCCTTAAAGAGCAGCTCAAATTGTACAAGGCAGTGTTGCTGCATATTGGAGTTAGATGTTGTCAGACTAAAGGTCGAGGAGCCGCAGAGAGATCTTTTCTTCACCTGCTGAGAAAATAACGGTATACGATCGCAGAGCTATACTGATACTCAGAGAGATAACAGAATGAAGTGGTGGAGTTCAAGATGTTACCCTAAAGCGGGTGATAAAGAGGGTCTCGCCTCACCTGGAGATCTTCAGGAGCTGACCCCTCTGGGCTATTTGAGAGCTCCAATGATAAGTGGAAGTGCACCATGAGATAAAGATGGGATTAATTGGTATCATCTCAGAGAGGATGATGTACAGACCTTTGCCTCACCTCGAGTAATAGTCGTGGACCTCCCTCAGAGAGGTGCTGTAGGATCACTATAAGAGGATTAGCCTTGTAAAGAGGTCGATCCAGAGACCTTTGTGCCACCAAAGTGTCCAGGCTTATTAATACTCCGAGAGTTAATAGCCTCCTTCCCCCTGCAAGGACAAATGAGCCGCCACTGCATCTATCAGAGGTCAGACACCAGCCATCAGCCGCCAAGGGCATTCCTGCTTTGAAATCGATGAAAGCTGCTCGGCTGTTTATTTGCATCTGCACCATTTCTTCTCC
>NW_024618010.1:0-2311 GCF_008729295.1 Plectropomus leopardus | reverse complement strand
TGTCTGTCTCTGTGGGACCTCACTCACTCACTGAGTGAACGAGTGAGTGAGTGAATGAGTGTGTGAATGAACGAGTGTGTGAGTGAGTGAGTGAGTGAGTGAGTGAGTGTGTGAGTGAGTGAGTGAGTGAGTGAGTGAGTGAGTGAGTGAGTGTGTGAGTGAGTGAGTGAGTGAGTGAGTGAGTGAACGAGTGATCAAGTGAACGAGTGAACGAGTGAGTGAATGAGTGTGTGAATGAACGAGTGTGTGAGTGAACGAGTGAGTGAGTGTGTGAGTGAGTGAGTGAGTGAACGAGTGATTAAGTGAACGAGTGAACGAGTGAGTGAATGAGTGTGTGAGTGAACGAGTGAGTGAGTGAGTGAGTGAGTGAACGAGTGAGTGAGTGAGTCAGTGAGTGAGTGAACGAGTGAGTGAGTGAGTCAGTGAGTGAATGAATGAGTGAATGAGTGTGTGAATGAACGAGTGTGTGAGTGAGTGAGAGAGTGAATGAGTGAGTGAGTGAGTGAGTGAGTGAGTGAGTGTGAGTGAGTGAGTGAGTGTGAGTGAGTGTGAGTGAGTGAGTGAGTGAGTGAGTGAGTGTGAGTGAGTGAGTGAGTGAGTGAGTGTGAGTGAGTGAGTGAGTGAGTGAGAGTGAGTGAGTGAGTGTGAGTGAGTGAGTGAGTGAGTGAGTGAGTGAGTGTGAGTGACTGAGTGAGTGAGTGTGAGTGAGTGAGTGAGTGAGTCAGTGAGTGAGTGAGTGACTGAGTGAGTGTGAGTGAGTGTGAGTGAGTGAGTGAGTGTGAGTGAGTGAGTGAGTGAGTGAGTGAGTGAGTGAGTGAGTGAGGAGTGATGAGTGAGTGTGAGAAGTGAGTGAGTGAGTGAGTGAGTGAGTGAACGAGTGAGTGAGTGAGTCAGTGAGTGAGTGAACGAGTGAGAGTGAGTGAGTGTGAGTGAATGAATGAGTGAGTGAATGAGTGTGTGTGAACGAGTGAGTGAGTGAGTGAGTGAGTGAGAGAGTGAGTGAGTGAGTGAGTGAGTGAGTGAGTGAGTGAGTGAGTGAAGTGAAGTGAGTGTGAGTGAGTGAGTGAGTGAGTGTGAGTGAGTGAGTGAGTGGTGAGTGAGTGAGTGAGTGTGAGTGAGTGAGTGAGTGAGTGAGTGTGAGTGTGTGAGTGAGTGAGTGAGTGTGAGTGAATGAATGAGTGAGTGAATGAGTGTGTGAATGAACGAGTGTGTGAGTGAGTGAGAGAGTGAGTGAGTGGAGTGAGTGAGTGAGTGAGTGAGTGAGTGAGTGAGTTTTGAGTGAGTGTGTGAGTGAGTGAGTGAGTGAGTGAGTGAGTGAGTGAGTGAGTGTGTGAGTGAGTGAGTGAGTGAGTGAGTGAGTGAGTGAGTGAGTGAGTGAGTGAGTGAGTGAGTGAGTGAGTGAGTGAGTGAGTGAGTGAGTGAGTGAGTGAGTGAGTGAGTGAGTGAGTGGGTGAGTGAGTGAGTGAGTGAGTGTGTGAGTGAGTGAGTGAGTGAGTGAGTGAGTGAGTGAGTGAGTGAGTGAGTGAGTGAGTGAGTGAGTGAGTGAGTGAGTGAGTGAGTGAGTGAGAGTGAGTGAGTGAGTGAGTGAGTGTGTGAGTGAGTGAGTGAGTGAGTGTGTGAGTGAGTGACAGACGGAGAGTCCAGAGGAAGAGGAGGAGTGTTTGTGTTTCCTCCTCAGAGCGCGGGCAGAGTGGTACGGTTCTTTAATCTGAAGCTGTCAGACTGAGTGAAGTCACATCTGTAAAGTCTTCAGGTCGATTTCAGGCTGCTGGTTTTTATTTAGAGTTGCTGACAGAGTCGACGTGACGTCGTCCGATCAGACTCTGGAACCACCCAACACAACTTTGACGTTTTTTTACAGATATAATAAATAAATCATTCTGCTTAAAATTCTTTACCTATGTGAACAAAAAATGTTTCAGAAAAGATTTTAAAAAACTATAAATAAAACAAAAAAATTACTGTTGGAATTACAATCACAATTCATATCACAATATCTGCTGAAATATTTGTAATATGATTGTTGTTACATATTGTGTCTGAAATATAATTTTCAAGGTTTTACTAAAAACACCTAAAAGGCACCTATATTGACGTACACACACACACACGTAGTAAGTGCAGTCCCACAGATCTCATTAGACTCACTCACACACACACACACACACACACACACACACGAACACACAGCAGGTGGACAGCAGCTGTATAAATGTGTGTGTTTTTGTTTATCCTGACGAATCCTCGAGTGTGTTTGACTCCACAAAGACTCAAGGCTATTTAAAGACACACACACACACACACACACACA
>NW_024618009.1:0-1446 GCF_008729295.1 Plectropomus leopardus | reverse complement strand
TTTCTTTTTTGGCTTAATTGTCTGTAATTTTCTTGTAAATTTTGCCAATTTCTGGGCTATTTCTTGAAACGTTGCTCATTGCTTTCCCATGTTTTTGAAAAAAAAATCAGGTTTGTACAGCAATAGCAAAATGAAGAAGGCAACAAGGAGAAAGCCCTGAGTTGTTTAGTGTCTATCTGAGGAGAAATTATTATATATCAAATTAAAATGATGTTACAGAAAAGCAAGAAAAAATATGAATTATCTCTTTTAGTACTTTCTTGTGTATTTTTTTTACATGACTTTTTTTCTGTCTCTTTTTTTTTCCAATAATTTTTTCATGACTTTTAACCAATTTTCTGCTAGTTTTTGGGCCAATTATTTAAAAGTTGTTGCTCTCCCATGGTTTAGAAAGAAAAAAACAGCAAAATAAAGCAGGAGGTGAAATATTATTTTCACCAACAAACACCCTCCCTGTAGATCCGTAAGATGTCTTCAACATAAAATGTTTAAAATGTAGTTTTCATAGCACACCACCTGACACTCTCCAGGTGAAGCTGCAGTAAAAATCGACTTTTTTCAATCGTGGCTGCGTTATTTCTGCTGCAGCACGGCTGTGAACGTCCCTGCAGCTTGTGGTTAAAGGTGAAGGTGCGTTTGTTTTGACCCCCGGCTCCTCCCTCCCTCCCTGCGCAGGCTAAAGTGACCACGGAGCTGAGTCAGGTCCTGGACGAGGAGGAGAGGAGGTGGATGGAGACGCTGCACATCGAGGAGTATCAGATCACTCTGGCCAAGACCGTCATACAGGTAAGGGACACGCCCTCCTCCTCTGTTACTATGGTTACTGTGAGAGCGGACTGCCCGGCAGCTGTGGTCAGTGTTTCCTGTCTGTTTTAAATAAAGGTTGTTGAATCAAGAGTGAAGTGTTACATAAAGGTGGATTCCCCTGTGTTTTTGATCGCTGATTGTTTTCTGAGTGTTTCCTTTAACTGACGCCAAAGTCAACATGGAGGGTTTCCTGATTACACACACACACATACACACACACACACACACACACACACATACACACACTGGTGTCCTCTGGTGGAAAAAGAAAACACAACAAGAAAAACACACAAGGGACAGTTTAAAGTGTCCAGTGAATTGGACAGAGTGTCCCTGAAAAATCCATGTATGGTTCGTGCTTCGATTATTCTGTTTCAAAACCAAATCGAAAAAGCAAATATTCTGTTTGGTTATTTTGTTTCAGTTTTGTTTAAGTGAATATAAATAAATTGGGGGGAAAAAGAATAACATGGATTATGGACCCTTTACGGTTTTTCTTTCTTTATTAAAAATTTTAAATCCAAAAGAGAAAAACAAAGATGCATTTAATAAATTGGGTTGTTTTAAATATGGGTTGTTTACCATTTTTTCATTTATTAATTTAGATGTTTGTTTTTTAAATTTACATTATTTGGTTAT
>NW_024618008.1:0-3009 GCF_008729295.1 Plectropomus leopardus | reverse complement strand
TAAAAAAGTGCTAAAATAAAATGAAATATAGTATATTTAAGTATTAATAAGAAAAATGCATTGATTTTTCACCTGATTTAAAATTGATAATTATAAAAACAAAATCCATAGTTATTTGATAATTCTCTAATGTTTTTGCAGTTTGCAGGACATTTCATGCCTTTTTCCTCGTATTTTGGAAAGAAATCTCACCAAATTGCTTATGTTTTAAAGGGTTAAATATCTTTTGAAAGGCATCTTAAGGCAGCATAAGTAAACTGATGTTGGCATTTTGAATGAAAGGTGAACATTTTTAAACCTAGAACCATGTTAATCTTTAATTTCCTCTTTTCAGTGTTATACTAAATATTACTTACACTAAACCTCCGACTTTATGTTTGGTATTTTTAACATGGACCCTTTTTTTCAATTTTTTTTGTCTAAGTGACTAATTTATTGAGCAAGAGCTGCAGACAGCTGCAAAAAAGCTGCAATGTAACAACTCTGGGCATGTCATTTTCCTATATTCCTATTTTTGCCACGCAAAAACAACCACCTCTCTGCACACTGTTTTGCAGAAGCAAAGCTGTAATGAGCCATTAGAGACAGAGAGGAACCAACCTTTCGCAGGTGACAACTGTGTGCAGGTGGTTCAGCGTGATGGTGACGCTGGCTGGTGCTTTCCTCAAATAAGGTCCTGCAAGAGTAAAAGATTTTATTATTTTCATCATTACAACTAAAAAATCCCTTTTTTTGGAACCAGTGGTGGCAACTTAAAGTACAGCCCTGGTATTTTCCAACATGGACCCTATTCTCCCATGTTTTTGCGTTTTTGTGTCAGACACTTGCTATAATAATCTGAGCCCGTCAGTGGCAAAATAAATAAATAAAACAAAATAAATCTAAAAATCTGTGGATGTAAACTGACAGCAGATAACTGGTCAGAGTGGCTGCACTGCACACTGAAATAATTTGCAAAAAAATGTTATTCCCTTTCGTCACTTTGACACAAAAACACAAGAAAATTGGGTCTAGGTTGACACTTCTGAACATACCTTTTAATATTTATAAGATTCACAATTTAAGCTCATTTTCATAAACACTTTTGATAAATGTTCCTACAGGCTCTTATTTTCCGAAAGCATCCTACACGCACATTTTTATTTTGCACAACAACACTGCAGGTGTTTATGATTTGCTGTTTGATGATCTCCTTGTTTGTGAAATATGGAAGTTAAGCTTCATATTCCCAAAGTGAAATGTGTACTTTTTGGAATAAAAACTCTAGAAATTCTGTTTACATTGAAACTTTTTGCAGGGAGGAAACCCCTCCCAACACCGCAGCACAGTGGCAAGAGCAGTGAGTAAAATGGGTTTAGACAAACAAACAAACACACACACGCACACAAACACACACACACACACACACACACACACACACACACACACACACACACAGCGGCCACCAGTGGCTCTGCAGTAAGTTTCCCTTCAAAGGATCCCCTCAGGATAGACTGTGCGCGAACATAATCCAAGGCCCCTTTGAAGTGCACACTTGAAATGTCTTTTGGCTCGGCTGCTGCGAGTGGCATCTCAGCCCTTTGGGTTATTGGAGAGGAGAAGCGCTCCTCGGCCGGCTCGAGGTGGAGAGGCAGCACCTGGTGGTCCCCGCTGCCTCTCCTCGCCACATTTCACACATTTAAAGTACACTGGGTGCTCGTCTCCTCAGCCGCCTCGCAGCCGCAGCCAAGAGGTATAAACGGTGCTCTCGTTTTCTGCCGGATAAAGCACGAGTACATTTTGGAGTGGATTTTAATAAATCCAGTGTGGCTTTGTCGCACAGTGGAGTTTCACTTGTACACACATTTCTCTGCAGGCGGAGCCGCTCGGAGGGCAGGAGGACGGCTAATCTCATTGGTGGGGTTAAATTCAGAGGGGCAGAGTCCGTTTTTAACAGTTTCTAATGCAGGAGCACATTAGACACACCAATGAAGAAGTCAACAACTTAGTAAAGAGGTAGATAACACGACCAATGTTTGCACCCTGAGTTACATCCGAATTCTGCAGCCAAGAATTTACATCCAACACCAACCTTCAGTGTAAATGCAAAACCTAATGTGTCCTTTATGACGTGAAATAGAGAGTTAAGATCAGGGAGGTGAAAAAGCCAATAATGCATCGAATATTGCAGTTTGCATCCCAATCAAATCCTCATTTCTAACAAACCTGTTTTAACCACAACGACCTCTTAAAAGTTGTTTATTAGCCATAAGCACTAATTTTTCGGCCTTCCGTGTTTTTGCAAAGAAATCCTTGAAGAGCTCATTCATGCTCTTCGTTACACATGGAGACACGTTCTCCAAGTTCATTTTGTCAGTATCTGTGCACATTTGAAGTGCACGACACGATTAACTCCTAACATCCCGAGTCAAGCTGTTGCACTGGATGGGCGGACCTTGTTCAGAGCCGACAGGACACAAGACTCCGATGCAAATTTAAAAAATGTGATGAGGTCCTGAGAGCAGCGCACCAGCCGCCACTGAAACGAGAACCGCTGCCACATCAACACGTGCCAAGTTCTTCTTTTATTTTCCTTCACCTGCGTCAGATCATCGAGTCAACATCCCACCGCCAGATAACCTGAAATCCTAAATGTCTGGATTTATGTCTTTACAAAGGACATGTCATACATGCTCCTTAAATACTCATTTATGGCCTTTTGTGTCAGTATGACATAAATCCATAGAGGGTTTCATGGTGAGTAGTATTTTATTTTCTCTTCATGCTGGCTGTTTTCTCCTTAAGAAGTCAACAATATGAATGAATCTACATTTGAAGAAAAATAAAAATCTGTTACTTTGACCTTTGCTATTGTTCCCAGTGACTGTGCAGATTTTGGACTTAAAGCAGGAGCCAAAAGCCCAAAACATGTTTTTAACGCAAAACACTGACATTCAGAGATGTGCCAAGAATTGTGCAAATGTCAAAGGTCAAAAACGTTGAAACATCAAACATCTCATCTAATATAAT
>NW_024618007.1:0-1746 GCF_008729295.1 Plectropomus leopardus | reverse complement strand
GGAATTGTGCATGTTTTTTAATGGCTATACATAGGGTGTGTGAGTGTGTGTGTGAGTGTTTTCAAGGCAAATAATCCACATGACTCTCCCTCCCTCAGTGCGGTGTTTCCGCAGTCTGGAAAATTGTTGAAATAAGGAAAAAGCAAATCTAGAAGATTTCTAAATTAGTAAAAAGTTACAAGAAAACTACCTGGAAATACACAAGAAATATATAAGAAATATAGAATTACAGGAATTATAAATATAGTTTTCAGGACATTTTTCCCTGTTTTTTAAAATTATGTGTAAAAATCCACATAAGTTAATTTCCTTGTCACCTTTTACTTTTTTTTTTTTTTTGGACAGTTCTTGCCATGTTGCTGATAATGTTTCTGAAAGAAATCAAATCAATTTTCTCAGGATTCAGAGGTTTCAATGCTAGTGAGACTCCCCTGAATGACACACAAGAAAACAGATGTTCATCCAGATGTTCAAGGGTTAAAATGTGTATTTTGAAAGCTTAAAATGAGCACACACTTCCAAAAACTTAATATAACATAGTTAAGACTATCATAGACAAAAAACAGCGTTATGGGGAATAGAAAAAAATCTTTACAAATTCAATCACATATCGTCTATATTACCATTAAACATATTTCCTGCATTTCCCCCAATTCTGTCACAGTAACAGATATATTCTACTGGCCAAAACCCCACCTTTGTTACAACACTAGAAAGCCCAGGAAATTGTTTTCACTGTACATCACAAATAATGTCCCCCACAGAGGACAAATATGAATTGCTGGACATTCAGAGGAATATATCTGAAATGTCTGATGATGTAATAAAAATTGGGTGACTATTCTTATTCAGGCAATGGCGTTACTAAGTGATCAAAAGATGCTGTTTACAGGTTTTTAATCGTTATGTCTTTGAGATGTGATAATAATCACTTCTCCCCTTTCTTCTCCTGCTGCGTGTCGTCCACAGGAAGGTGTGGCTGAGTAAAGAAGGAAGTCCGAGCAGCCGGATCACCAGAGCCCGCTTCTCCAACCAGAGAGCCATCGACAAGCTGGAGATCTCCGGCTTCAAGACTCGATTCTGACCATCGAATCAAACGCACCCTGACGCGTTTCTCTTTCCCCTCCAGGACAGAAACACTGAGCGCTGATTCTAGTGTTTAAAATTTAGACTTTATATGGATGCTCCTGTGAATTCAGTGAAGGGCGACTGCTGAATGATTGGAGCTGGAGTTTGTTCGTTTGTAGAAGGATGTTAGTTTGAGTCCAGAACAACAGAAACTTTCAGGCTAAAAGTGTCCTGTACACGCCTTTTACATTCTTCATTTTTTGATAATTTTGGCTATGTTCATGCATAAGGCATGAATTTTGGCAATATTGTGTATTTTTGTTTAATCTGTGAATTTCCAGCTCAGCTCCTACAATAAGTCTAAAATTCACTGTGGAAACTGAATTGCTACATTTGTACTGTTAAATGAAAAAATGCTCCACTGAAACCCATTCAAACTGCAATATTTGATCCCACAGCCGTCAAAGCATAAAACATGAATTATATTATTTCTAGGTGTCATTCTGAGTTTTGCCTTTGAAATTTGTTATTTTCACTATTTTCCACTTGATGACATCCTCTTTTTTTTTTCTTTTCTTTTTTTTTTACCATATTTAGCATTTAGAGAAAATACACGTGCACTGTCACACTTAGGGTTGCTGCAATCATTGACGTATCTCAGGCTGTGATAATCAAAAA
>NW_024618006.1:0-3182 GCF_008729295.1 Plectropomus leopardus | reverse complement strand
TTCACGCAGTATATGGATTTATCATAATATACACGTGATTGTAAATATGCTATTATAGGCTGCCATGTTGAGTAGTTGTTGACATTTTCAGCATAATGCTACAAATGGTCTTAGACCCTTTTAATTCCCTTTTTTTTTTAAGATCCCTTCATTTGTTTAAATACAATGAGCACATTTGTTGCCTCCCCATATTACATAATTTACACTAAAAATAGACCTTTGAGTATGCTTTTACTGCTGCTTTGGGACGGGATGAGAAATTCAATCTCCTGAACTCCCCATATAGTCAGCCACATCCTGTAATTTTGTACCATTTTGTTTTTTCTTAATACAACAAAGTACAGCATGTTACCACAGACAGGAACCTTACAGATGTGTGTTGAACTGATGACATCAACGTAACGCGTTGTGTAATCGAGAAAACTGAGTTGCAGAGGGATCCGCTCATCCTTTTTTACTGTCAACAACAGTGTTATCTCTTTGTTGTGTCCTGTTGTGCTGTGGAGACAGTGTGTCTGCTGTGTGGCATGTGATCGAGGAGGCGTGTGTCAGGGCACACAGGTCTGAGGCCACAAGGCCGAGAGCCACAGCTGCAAGAGAGAGGAAGAGGAAGCTGGACTGGCACTGTGGGTCAGTGTGTGTGGGCCTGTGTGTGTGTGTGTGTGTGTGTGTGTGTGTGTGTGTGTGTGTGTGTGTGTGTGTGTGTGTGTGTGTGTGTGAGAGTCTGAGTGAGGATAGATCAAGGTTACGCCATCCCTCTGCTGGGGACCAACGTCACACATCCTCTCTTTACTCAATACCTCCCTTCCAACACACGCACCCACCCACACACACACTCAGACCACCAGTAGATCCAGGCTGCAGCGGCAGACACCTCCCTCAGGGCGTGGTCCATTGTTTGGAGACGTGTTTGTGTTTGTCACGTTGACGTTGCAGTTGTCTGCCCTCCCTTCGCCTCCCCTCCAGTCTTTTTTTTTTAAACATGATAACAGAGCAGCCATGAAAGACAGAGAAAATCATATTTGCATGTTAAGTTATTTTCCATCGTCAAGTCGTGTTTTCTCTTTTTATTGCTTTTTTATTTCTTTAATTAGTTTTTATTTATTTTATCTTAATCTATGCTTTATCTATTTTATTTCCTTTTGTTTCTGGTTTGATCGGTTTGATTGTTTCTGTTGTTGTAGTTTTTGGTCTATTTCTTTGGATCATTTTATATTGACTTTTGCGTCCCGCATCTTGAAATATTTGTCCTCTGGTTTTAATTTTATCCTAACTGTATTCTAGTTTCTTTTCGCTTGTGTTCAATAGGACTGTTTGGCTTTCTGTTGTTGTATCGCAGTCTATGGATCCCATTTCTGCTTTGTCTTGTTTGTCAAAACAACTTGTAAACTCTTCTTGTAAACTCTGCTTCCAAAACTGCTTTATGAAGAAAGTTATTATTACTATGATTATGATTATAAGTAGCAGCGTAAACAATAATTCCTCCATTAATAACATTTTAAAAAACTCCTACAATGACTGCAAGTGATAAATATTCCTGTAGTATAAGAGTGATCACGTACAGCAGAGAAGCTGCATGTAAAGAAACTAAAACCAAGCAAAGTTGTTTGTTAAGCTGTTAAATAAAGGTTATGTTCAGTTTATAGCATCATTTTTAAAGTACAAAAGATGAGTGGAATCGCAATCATACAAATTAGGCTCATATTCATAGTAGAATTGCATCACAAGAGTTTCCATTCATGCATTTATATGCATTTTTGCTCTCCACCCACACAGAGCAGCAGGGATATAAGAGCCGCTGTACTGTGAAAAGCTGATGGAATGCCAGACATGCAAACATACATACCACTGCATATTTGGCCCAAAACGTATTCTTTTATACGAATAATTTCTCATGTTTTGTAGCTCTAACTCATTATATCTCTGTGATGTGGTTCTTAGTTCATGTATCAGATGTGACCCGAGTGCTGCAGATCCACTTTGTAAAAAAGTCTCAAATAATTGGATTTAATATTTTTAATAGATACAGCTGACTCCAGGATCAGATGCCTGTGTTTATCTCCGTGTACAGTCTGTTCATTTATGTTTTATACCAAAGAAAAGTAAACATTAGAGATGAAAAGGTTATGAATCCAGCTCCTTTCTGGTAAAGAGGGAGTTGAAATTAATTAATTCTACTTTAGCTTCAGTGTCTCTTTTATGCTTATAAAGCTGTTTTTCTTATTTTTTTCCCATAAAATCTGCAGCTTTGATAAAATGTGTGCCACACAAAACAGGAGACAAAAATTACCGGTTGAAGAGAGATTTCTTATTTTGTAGGAAAACTTACCTGACCTTTTTTCTCTCAGGGGTTAAGGACAGATCTTTATCTGTTTTGCCCACACGTGATTATGATCTACATGTAATGTCATCATCTCATCTAATCTAATCGAACGTAATGAGAAAAACATGGTATTTGTCATAGAGTTATGTGCAGACACTTTTAAAAAGGATAGTTTCTTCAGACATGTAAATATAAGGAGTCCACCTCATTTACATCAAAGAGGGTAGGTTAAATAACAGAAAAACCTCTCACTATAGTTTAATGTAGTTCAGCAGCACTACAGACTGCAGCCTTCAAAATCTAAAACAGTCTTAACAAAAGCTGAATGCAACATTCATGAAGGAAGGATTTATTGCTTAGTTTAGTTTTAGGTGTACCTAATTAAATGGCAGCTGTTATCTACTTTACACAGTACAGCACATGTCTATCTGTGATGATCTGTGGCAAGTTTCTAAGTTTAAAACAAGCTTGATTTAGTCTTTACCAGTTCTTTAAAAGTACCCAAGGTTGTTTTCTGAATGTTTTTAAGAGACTGGAGAATCTTTAAGATCTGTTAGAGGTTCAATCTTTCAACTGAAGTTGACACTTTATGATAGAGGAGTTACTTAACTTTTAGACAACATCAACATGTGCATTCATCATGTTTAAAGATATGTGAGGATGATAATGCTTCTGTTGTTGACGGGTTGATTGTTTTCTGTTTTAACGTAATCTGACAGTCACACTCCCGTGTTTAGTGTATTGTTGAAATGACGTCAGGCTGTTCTATCAGCCACACAAGAATTTAAAGCTTTAAACTGCCTGTTGACTTTGTGTGGTCAGTAAAAGGAGATAGCTTGGGCTGTGAGTTGAGATTTAT
>NW_024618005.1:0-2938 GCF_008729295.1 Plectropomus leopardus | reverse complement strand
TCTTATAAATTTACTAATGCCTCATAACTGGCGGAACATTTCTTTCCAAGTTGCTCATTGCCTTTTTTTCCCATGTTTTTGAAGGAAATCAAACCAAGTTACTTAGGGTTCAGGGGTTTATGTAATTATGAAAGGTGGCTGAATGCAACACAAGAAAAGTGATAAAAAGGGTTAACCTTTACAAAGCAATAGAGACCTTTTTTTTTTTACCTGTGTTTACATTTAGTCTGTAAAGCATCAGGAAAAGAAAACATGAAACTTGCTTTAAAAGTCAAGACAGAATTCAAGGATTTATTCGAGGCTCGCCTCCAAGATGTTGTAGGATATACAAGTTAAACCTGCTGCTCTTGTTTTGCTGCAGAGAAAAACACACATTGAGTGTGTGCCGAAATTCTAATCAGCTCATTGTTGAGTCTTAGTAAATGTTTGTATGAAACTTGACACAAACAAGAGATCGCATTTGCAAGACTGAGACGAATGCACGATTACTGTGACCTTTGACCTTTGACCGACAAATTATTATCAGTTCATCCTTGAATGTACTTGAACGTTTGTGCTAAATTTGAATAAATTCCCTCAAGGTGATCTTGAGATATCATGTTCACAAGAATGAGACCGATGACAGTGACCTTTGACCTATTACCATCAAAATCCAATCAGCTCATCCTTGAGTGTACTTTAACATTTGTGCTAAATTTTAAGAAAGTCTTCGAAGGCATTCTTGAGATATCGTGTTAACAAGAATGTGCGAATGACATATGGATGGACAGAAGACCTGAAAACATAATGCCTCTGGCTGTGGCTGCGCAGACATATAAAAAACAAAAGTTCATATCTCTGCATCCAACGGTATACCATGCTGAAGTTAGTTTCAAGTTGGATATTTGACATATGACTCTGAACCCAGCAGCAGATTTTAGTGAATCTGTGTATCATATTTATATTCGGAAAATTAAAAAACAATGACACACAGATTAAGTAAACACAGCAAGACTAAATAATACACAAATGGTCATTTTGCGGCTGAAGTATTCCCCAAAACATCGTTAATTGCATATATATACTAATTGAAATCTCAGCTCTTGTGGTTTAAGAGTTAAGCTGTGATTTCTGTGCTGTTTGTTCTCATCAGTGTTCACGTGCTTCCTAAGACCGAGTGTTTTCTGCAGGTGCAGTCGATCACGGAGCGGGTGATTGTGTTCCTGCTCAGTCGGGTGGTGGAGAGGTCGTCACAGGAGGAGGTGGCGTTCTCCCTGCACGCCCGCACAGAGAGCTGCAAACTGCTGTGGAGAGACGGCCAGGCGGTCGGCTTCTACACCATCAAACACAAAGGTAGGATGCTGCCACCTTACAGAAATAAATATTTTAACTCTGGTTGTTGTTCCTCTTTAAGGTCATAATCGATTAACTGTATCTGACCTGTTAATTGTACGTCAATGCACATGACAGGACTTTAAAGTGAACTACAAAAGTATTTATATCACTGTGGCTGCTGCCTTTTTATGTGGAACTGCACACATTTTTGTTCAATAACATGAAAATATATTGATTTTGTACAAATGGATGATGCACAAATATTAACTAACATTAAGATTAACTCGTTATCTGGAGTAAGCATGGGAGAAGAGATAAACTGCAGATTTGTAAAAAAAAAAAAAATGTTAAAAGTTATTTTTCTATTGACTATTAGTCATATATTATTTTGTAACTTAATTTATTTTATGTATCTATTTATTTATTTTTTGCTGATATCTGTAAAAACCAGAAGATGACACGTTTTGTATCATGATGGTGTCTTGTAATCCTAAACGGGATGACTGGCATGACACAGAAATAAAAACAGGTCACAACCATCCGTATGTCACAGCAGGATCATTTTCAGATGTATAAAATGGGGAAGCAAAATGCTGCTGGGAAAGTTGTGTAATCCAAAATAAAAACCAAACGACTGTGATCACCAGGAGTGTGAGAAATCCTTCTCATTTGGTCAGGATGAGAGTCTTTTTTTTTAAATCCACAGCAAAACCAAACCAAAACATTTCACCTGAGTTTCCGTTTCTGGGTCTCATTCATAAATGTTAGTAAATCTGTGTAGATTTGCACACTAAAAACCTACACAGGATTCATGTACGCTGCAGGAATTTACTGCGATGACGTGTTTATTTCAGACAGTGACTGTTGTGCGGCTCGTGTTGCAGGCAGTCTGTGTGACAGCTGGAGCGGCAGCTGCTACCTGCTGCCTGTGCTGGACACGGTGCTGGTGAGGAGGAGCTGCAGGAGGAGAGGCTTTGGTCTTCAGATGCTGGAAGATTTCTGCTCCTCGTTCTCCACAGAGAAGTTTCTGGGAGTCAGCTCTCCATTATCACCCAGCATGGCAGCAGGTCAGCTCTAATTTATCCCCCCACTAAGCCCATTTATTTCTTTATTCACACTTTAGTTCTCCTTTTTCATGTTTCTCTAATCTAGAGGTGACTTTTGTCATATTTGGCAGAATACATATATCCTCTGCTACATCCATTTCATATGAGAATAACAAAATTACTTGGATATATTCACAATACAGTAATAAATCAAGTTGTTTTGTCTGGCTTTGTCAATTTTAATCTCACTTTTCCCCCACTGTGGACGCAGAGATGATTATCTGGCAGCTGGGATGTCAAGTCAAGTCAATTTTATTTATCAAGCCCGTTATCACAAAACACAGTCTGCCTCAGAGGGCTCAGAATCAGAATCATTTTATTATCCCATGAAGGGAAAACACAAACACAGTTACACAAAAGACAGGTATTCAATGACAATATCAACAGTGAAAATAAGACCCAATTAAAAGTCTAAAAGTCAATAATAAAAGTCATACAAAAAAAACCAATATAAAAGCACCATAAACATATACAAAATCACTAGCAAATGTTCAGTCCAGAGCTCGTACCAAAAATGG
>NW_024618004.1:0-4141 GCF_008729295.1 Plectropomus leopardus | reverse complement strand
AATTTCCTGAACGGCAGTCCATAATATAAATACATGCAAAATACATGAACTAGCTGACAGTAAGGTGTAAAATATAACATAAAAAGCCAACAGTAATATGCTCACAGTAAGGTGCAAATGTATGCAAACCAATATAAAGAATAACATTAACAATTTACCCATGTTTTATCATTTCAATCATTTGTAATGCACCAATTTATTGGCCCGACATCGGAATCAGCTGATATTTGCAAAAAAAGACGTCCTTACTGAAAATAGTGTTGTGGTGCACACTGTGCACCTGTGGTTTGTTTTATAAGTGAATGAATGAAGAAGAAAATGTCAGTGATGTGGGAGTATTACATCATCTCAGAGAAAGACCAGCGATACACGCTTTGTAAGACACGTTCCAGTGACTTTTATGATAGAATTAAGAGTTACATATAAAATCTCATCACCTGTTACAGACAGACATCAAGAAGTGTTAACTTACATGAAAGCTGATAGACAAAAGAGAGATGAACTGGTCATCAGCAAAGCACAAACCACCAGCAGCCAGACTCAGTCCTCTATAACAGCATTTAAGCAAGGCCAAAAAATCTTGTTTGACAGTGCCAAAGCTAAAGGGATCACTTACAAGGAGTTAATCACATCAGACAACCAATGTTTCTCTGTGGGGTTTTGAAATCTGGTGGAGTATATGGAGCCCCACAACTCACTGCCCAGCTGTCATTTTGCTGCTGTGTGCCTCCCTGAAATCTACAACACTGTAACAACACACATTCATGAGCCACTGGCTCGTGACACCCCTGCCATCAGTTTTACTACTGATATAGGGAGTTCAGATGTTAGCCCACGGCACAATGGACTGATAAAAAATTTTGACTTTGTGAAAACAGTGCTACATTTTTAGGATCTCACAGGATCCACTCTGCATCTCACAGGCATGAGAAAATGTTTGAAACATGGAAAGTAGACAGATCATGAGACATAATGCTGAAATATGGTAAAAGCTCTGATGGGTAGTGGTCTGGCTAGTTTTGGTTGCATGGCACATACCCTGCAGCTGGTAGTCCATACTCTGAGCCAGTGCAAGCAGCTCTGATCCGGTGACAACAGGCTGAAAGAAAATGGATCGCTCTTAACACTCACCCCTCTTAACACTCACCCCTTGCCTGCTTGCACCTGCAGGCTGTGCACATCCAGTTGGGGATGAAATGAAAAGAAGTACAAGATGTTGCCAGACGAGGGAAAAATAGTCTCTACAAGATGGAAAGTCTTCTGTAACAAAAGCATGAACTTTTTCTGTATGCTGCAGACTATGACCTCCCCACTACCCTTAAAGCAGTGAGGATTAGATTAAAACTTTATCACACTTCTTTTTGATCAACTGGCAAGAGAAGTCAACTCATCAGAGGCATTGGCTGCTGACGTTAACCCCACAGTGAGGACCCAAATAAATAAGTAAATAATAATAATAATAATAACAATAACAATTAAAGCTGCAAGCAGCGGTGAACGGGACCTCGCACCTCCACGCAAGTCATGACTCCCACTGTCCCGATCGTTCATTGTATTGAAAGTTGGAAAATGCATGCAGAGAGTTTGAACCACTGAGTGAGATTTTTCACACGGTGTAGGATTATTTTATGACTAATAGGTGGTGCTGGAGAACACAAAATCTAAGTCATCCTGGTCTACATCATTTGTAAACTAAAGCATGTGAATTCCATGTAGATCAAACGATAATTGTGTTACAAGGTATACTTCCTGTTGCCTGTAGGTGGTGCATTGAGTATCATAGTTAACTAACATGTTGATGTGTTCAGGGCTGCAATCTGATCTGTCTCGCACCCGTACAAAATTTGGGGCTAATCGGTTAATGCAAACTGAAGTTAGAGCAGCTTCCTGTTTGGTGGCGAATACTGCATTGCCATGGCAACGGCATTCATTAAAAACATATGATCTTCACAAGGAGGCATCATGGGGGTCTTTAAGCAGCTTTTGTTACCAAGTTTGAGCTGAATGTGGTCAATCTGTAAGGGGATGCACCTAAAATATAAATCATGTAACTTCCTGTTTCCAGTAGGTGGCAGTATGCTGGTAAATCAAATAAGCCAAGCAGATGTGATCAGGTCAGGACTCTCATCAAGCATGAGA
Organism: Plectropomus leopardus; assembly: GCF_008729295.1. NCBI lineage: Eukaryota > Metazoa > Chordata > Actinopteri > Perciformes > Serranidae > Plectropomus > Plectropomus leopardus. The sequence continues at coordinate 2,002 of NW_024618004.1, read as the reverse complement.
ACTTTGGAGCAGATTGGACAATGTCTGACTGAGTTAGAGTTGAAGTTAAAAACGTAGCCACACCCACATGGTATGACGAAAACTCAGAAAACGAAAAGCTTTTGATGTCACATGATCTTTCATTTCAATGAAAGTCGGAACAAGCAGCCAGAGACTTTCAATCCTTCAGTTAGATATTTCATGTGGGGTAATACTTTCTGTGGTCACTAGGTGGCGCTAGAGACCACACAATATGTAAGTCATCTTGGTCTACATTATTTGTACACCAAACCATGTAAATGTCATGTAAATCAAAATATAGTTGTGTTAAGAGGCTTACATCCTTTTTCCAGTTGATGGCGCTGTGATTATCATGCTTAATTGACATGTTCATGTGTTCAGGGCTGCACCTTGATCACACCTGTAAAATTTGGGGTCAATCGGTTGATGCAAAGTGAGGTTACAACAACTTCCTCTTTGGCGGCTAAGATCATGTTGCCATGGCAACGATATTCATGAAAAAGCTCTGAAATCACAAGCAGGCATCGTCAAGGTCTCAGCACTTTTCTTACCAAGTTTGAGCTGAATGTGGTCAGCCTGTAAGGAGGTGCACATCAAAATATAAAACATATAACTCCCTGTCTCCAGTAGGTGGCGCTTGTATGATATCTCAATTGAGCCATGTGGATGTGTTCATGCCAGGACTCTTATTAAGCATGAGAAGTTTTGGCAGATTGGATTATGTTTGGCTGAGTTACAACATCATCCTGTGTCATGGCGAAACATCAAAGTTGGAAACCAAGCCACGCCCATATAGTGTGACGAAAACTCAATTTTTTAAATCAGTTGTTGTGTTACAGGTCTTAAGGTCTTAGAAACCACATTTAAAGTCAATTGGGTCAAATCTGTAGGAGATATACATCAAAGAAGAACATGTGATTTTCATGTCATTTCCTGTGGCCAGTAGGAGGCGCTATAAGAAATGGTGATGCTTATTATGTAGATGTTTCAGGGTGGGACTGTCATTCAACATATGAAGTTTGGTGAAGATTGGACCATGTCCCTCAGAGTTATAAACTACTTCCTGTTTACTTCCTGGTTCATGACAAGACATGGAAATGTTTGGCCCATTAACTCCCACATGGTGTGACAAAAACTCATGAATTGAATAACTTTTGATTTCTCAGGCTTTCTGAAAGGATGTTTAAATTTTGAAGTCAATCAGATGAAACCTGTAGGACTAGTTTAAAAAGTTATGTCCCCTCTGAAAGGCCCAAGAAATGTCCCACAAATTGCAAGACATTTTAACTAAAAAAATGTTTCAAAAAGGAGACGAGGATTACTTAAAAATAATAAATCAAAAATATATGAAATTATTTTAAGAATAAAAATAGAGTAGAACACAATAAAATAACAAATCATAATGAAATATATAAAATAAATACCTATATTTGTAACACTTTTCCTAGGTTTGTTGTTGTTGTTTCACTTTTTTTTTTAAGGTAATTCTCTTGTAACTTTTTTTGTTAAGTTGCTTGTTGCGCTCCCTCAATGTTTTTTTATTTATTTTTTAATTTTTTTTAATGAAATCAAGCCAGTTTGCTTCAGTTTGAAAGGGTTTAATACTTGTGAAAGGCATCTGAAAGCAGCACAAGAAAAGTGATGTCGCTCCAGGTTTCAAAGGGTTAAGCAAGATGGCCGACACAGATCATGGTGTTAAAACAACAAAAACTGATCAGAGGCTGTAAACAAACACTCAAACGTAGTCATTTTCTGCATTAAAACCTTACTGATCCCAGATGTTAGGATCATTACTTTGATGAGGATGTTAAATGTGTTAATGTGAGCAACACTTGAAGTGCAGCTGATGGACAGGACTGCTGCCTGTGCTGGAGATGAGACACATGTAGAGACAGCTGATCACCCACAGAGTTGACGGGGCTTAGTCCACTCTGCATGACATGTTTGAGGAGGAAAAGGGACCAAAAGGAAAAAAAAACAGGGGCCAGGGGCATTGTTCTTT
>NW_024618003.1:0-1806 GCF_008729295.1 Plectropomus leopardus | reverse complement strand
ATTCTAATTTTTAAGATTTTTTTTCCAGGTCATTTATTGTTTTTTTTGTTTTGTTTTTTTTATAGATTCTCTTTCATTTTCCTTTTTTTTTGTAGCTTTTTGGCAAAATTTCAGGTAAATTTACTTTGTTTATTTCTTCTTTTGTTTTTATTAACTTCTCATGTTTTTGAAAGAATAAATAAATTACGCCAATTTGCCCAGGTTTCAAAGGGTTTTAAAAAAATTGTATTTCCAATCTTTGCTGAGCAACAGTTTTGTGTGAAAGGACATAAAAGCCCGTCTCATACAGACACCTGTCCCAAATAAAAGCCTGTTGGTGTCAATGATTTAAGCAAATAAAAGCCCGGGCTTTAAATTTGAAGTTTTACGGTATTTCCCCTCCGCTCTACGACAACAACCCAGACTCCCCGACCACCTGACGCCGTGTGTGTGATCAAACTAGAGCTCTGTTCATTTCTCTGTAAATAAGATATTTGACTGTACTTTTCTATAACACTGGAGAAAGAGATATAAAGGGAACATTGTTTTTTTTCGGTTTGTTCTGGTTCATCCTGCCTCTGTTTCACTTGACGTCCTCGAGCTGTGGGACTGAATTTATTTTTGTTTTTTTTCAGTGTTTGCATAGCTAGACAAGTCATCAGCTGATTATTTAAATGGGTGTTGAGCTCTTGTGCCCGAAAGCATTTGACATGTACAGATCAGTTTTGCTAGGCTCATGTTAAGTTTGATTTGTTGATTGTACAGGTCTATTAGGGGAAAAATAAAAAGTTATTGAAAGTGTTTGTTGTACGTTCATTAATCTTTATTGGGATAATTATTAGGCCTCTAGGAAGTGCGCCATATTTTACATAGTGGCCATAAGTGGAATTACACCGTCAGAGTCGTCACGTGATGCACACGAGCCCAGAAAGACTTTTTCCCATCGACTTACATCGAAAAAGTACGACGGAGGATTAGGGCCGTGTTAAACAGGACTAAAGTCGAAATTTTTATGAGAAAAAAAGCTGTACTTTTACTAAAAAAAATTGAATTTTATGAGAATAAAGATGTAATATTACAGGAATAAAGTTGTCATTTTTAAGAGAAAAAAGTTGTAATTTTCACACGAATTAAGTCATATTGTAAGAGAAAGGGGATATTTTATTACGGAAGAAAACAAATTGGTAGCAAACTATAAAACGAGCGAGAGCAGTTATACCTGCACCTCAATTTTTATTTCCCGATTATTAAAGCTGACTGCAAAAACATGGGAAGAAGGCAATGTTTAATGAAAGAAAAAATGACCCAAAAATGTGCAAGAAATTTATGTAAAATAAGGAGTACATGAAAACTATCTGAAAAATTTCTTATTAAAAAAAAAGTAAAAATAAAACAAGTCCAACAACACTGTGCAAAAAGTGCTTAAAACATTTTTAATTCTGTAACATAATCTAACTTTATTTTAGCTTTTTAAAAAAGTAATCTTCTAAATCTACATTAAGAACAAAATATTCTTTATTTTTTTAACAATTTGTTGAGCATTTCTTACCAAGTTGTTAATGTCTTTTTCCTGTTTTTTACTTTTTATTTTTTAAATCACACCAATTTGCTCCGAGAATCAAAGGTTTAAATACTTGTGAAAGGTGTCTGAAAGCAGCACAAGAAAAGTGATGTCGCTCCAGGTTTCGAGGGGTTAATAAAGCCTATAATGTTCCTTTTTTAACAATTATATCAGAGAGGATTTGATTCATTGTTCTATTCATTTCTAATGCTGAGGGGTTGTATTGATGTAGAAATAGTGTCTCTTTTATTTGATCTGACAGGATC
>NW_024618002.1:0-4220 GCF_008729295.1 Plectropomus leopardus | reverse complement strand
TTTGTCAAACACACATTGCAAATCACAACCTGTTAATAGAGACTATTTTATTAAAATCAAAAATGAATAAAATAAAGTACCTGGCTGGACTTATATTAGTATTGGGCTTTCTGGCTGGCAGCTGGTGCTTATTGACAGCTCTGCTGAAAGCCTGTATGTATGACCTTGTGCAGCATTTTACTAGTAACGTTTTGCCCATTGACTATATGTTTCATATGAGGGTGTAAATTCCTTTCTAATAAATAGGAAAAAATCAGATAGGATCATGATTGTGGTGGGCTACAAAGGAGGTTAAGGAGGTTAGTTAGCTGTATCTCATATTGATTACCATGATGGTATATCGACCTATATTAGATTATACTTTCTAATCTACTAAAAGACTGTTTTCAGCTCAATTGTAACCCAGGTCTTCTCATCTAGGCTCTTAAGACCTACTTTAGCTGCGGATGGCAGGCTGAGATAATGAGACAATGAGATAATCACTGCTCTGTAAAAACAATCAGGCTGAATATTTGTGTTTAAGTGTCAGCATGACACTGCCATAGAATAATGAAAAACCTGCAAAGCAATTTTAATTCTTTGTATTGAATCACACTGTGATTTGGTAATGCAGTGCTCCAAATTGGATTATTCTAATGCATTTAGACTCAGTCATCAATAGACATCATCAGATTGTTGGATCTGACCGTGTTCTTAATGCAGATTTTATTATCTGAAAAGTTTTTTTTGTATCAGCCCATAGACTGAATAAAGCAATGAGGCTGTAAACAAGTTTATTTTTGCTCCAAAGTTTGGCAAACGTTGCTGCTTGATCAGCACGTTGAGTATTCCAGACTTTTAATTTATCAAGCTAAAATATCAAGCCTTTAATAGTTCTAGCTTGACAAATTAATGTAGTTATATTCTCTATTTGATATTTTAAAAGAAATACCTTTTTGATTTTATAGTGATGGTCATCTTAAACTTTTTGTTTGGGGTAATTTATGGATCAAAAGGTTAATCCCCACAATAATTAGCAAACAAATCAATATTTAATGGCAACAGCTTGGTAGTTAATGTTTAATAGTTGCAACTGTAATTGAAAAGTAATAATTGGGTTTTCACACTCTCATGTTGTGACCTTCAGCCATTTCAATCAGCGGAAGATGGCAAAGGGGGGGTTGTTTCCAACACAGTGTTTGTAGCGGTATGAAGCGGTTGCTGCCCATGTGCACAGATTTTGCTCTGCCAAGCTGATTCACCATGTTGAACTTGTGGCGATTGTGGCCTGGCTTTGGCCGATCAAATAGTGGGTCATGGAGTGGAAAGAAGGCAAGATGGAGGAGATGATACTGTTGGTGTCTGAATACCCGGAATCATAAAGATAGCAACTTTTGAGGCCAACCACCTTCAGATGAGGTAAATTGTCCAAATATGTAGAAATTGTTGATAATTTCAGTGATTCCTGTTGTCCTGCTACAGTAAGCCTATGTGGCTACAAGCTAGCTTACACTTCTGCCAGTGTTCAATGTAGCAACAGCTTATTATCACAGCCAGACCATAGTGGCATCAGCTGCCTTTTCAAAATGCTTTGCTTTTTGGGGCAACTCTCATGCAGGTTAGCGGTTGTCAGGGCACTTACCCCACAGTGGTGTGAAATCATCTTAAATTTAAGAATAAGTTACAATTAATTTGTTGTCTTGTGCCATAGTACTAGGCTGATGTTAACTTAGTTCAGAAATTAAATATTAGTATGGGCATACTCAGACTCTGAATGACTCCAGCTACCCTTGATAGTGAAAATGAACACAGTAAAAGTGTCTTGCAAACATACAAGAATTTTGTTTGTGTTTTCTTGTATTTCAACGGGTCAGCGGCACATTAACATAACTCTCCTTCCATCAGTGTCTTTCTTTGTTATTCCTGTCTTAAGTCTCTTGTCACTTCTCCCTTTCTGTCTGTCTCTGTCTCTCTCTCTTTTTCTCTCTCTCAGTACACGCATGCAGAAGCACACATCAGCATTGCAGCCTTTCCTTATCTTTCAAAAACAAAGTCCGGGCATGCAGAGTTGTTATTAATTTTTTAGAATGACTTCAAACAACTGATGTGTCTTTTCTGTTAATATCTAATTCCACACTCAGATGTTGTCTTTTTATATATAAAGTTCATTATGAAGTCTGTGTTCATTAAAGGAGGCCTCTCCCTATTGCTAATATGCTCTGACAGTCTCTTCCTCCCTAAAAATAAGATTCTTGTTTGAAAATTTTGTTTATGACATCCACAGAAGAAGAAGAGTAGAGCTTAAGCAACTCTGGGAAGTTTAAGCATGATCATCAAAAGACACATGGAACAATACATCACTCTGTACTGCCCATGCTGCCTAATATGTGATCTAAAGGATTTGCAGTGCACAAACATCACAGCAGTGACAGCTCATCACCAAAAATTACGAAATCATGCCAAAAGAGAGAAAAACTCCAGGATTACCATGCTTAGACAAACAAATTCCACTTCTGTCATCAGGAATAAACTCATATGCAGGCAGACATGCTGCTGGACAGGTAGACAGATGATCAAAGAGACAGTCAGACAGCCATACAGATGTCTCCCGTTCAATATAACTTGACAATGTGTACGACCTCTGCAGAGGGTCAATAGCTTTTCATGGATTGGAAATTAACTTCATTTAATGAGATGTGCATGTTTGTTGGGGTTGGGGCTGGGAGGGTATTACAGGGAGAGCACAGACGGGTGAGAGGTGCAGCACCTTAAGAGAGAAAACAGATAAAAGGAGGCAGACAGAGATACAGGTACAGGTTGAGGCGATAAAGAGTAAGAATGAGAGACTGACAGAAAACAGTCAAAAATATATAAAGGGAGGATGAAGGAAAAGAGAGAGGAAGAAGGAAAGCAAGACAACAAAAGATTGACAGAGATCAATAACGAGAAGTGGGCAGTGTAGAGGAAAAGTGAGAGAGGCTGAAGAGATGAAAGGCTGTCTGCTGATTTGTTCCCTAACTGGAGAATTGAAATTGATCTCAGAGACAAGTGTGTGTGTGTGTGTGTGTGTGTGTGTGTGTGTGTGTGTGTGTGTGCGTGCGTGCGTGCGTGCGTGCGTGCGTGCGTGCGTGCGTGCGTGCGTGCGTGCGTGCGTGCGTGCGTGCGTGTGCTTGTGTGTGTGTATGTGTGTGTGTGTGTGTGCGTGCGTGTATGTATGTTTGTGTGTGTGTGTGTGTTGTCAGTGGCTGTCATGTCAGGAAATGTGTTCACAAGCATACACGGTTGTGTAGACCTGCATGAACTTGTGTGGTGTGTGCCCATGTTGATGCAGGCGTTATTAGAGTGAGGGAGAGACGGGTTATCAGACTGATGAACTTAAGCAGGCAGTGACCGAGCAGCACACACATCTTGACTTTGGTCAGATACTATTTAATAAGGGTCAGATATTTTCAAATAGCTATTACTGCTGGGTCACATACTATTTGATTGAGTTTCATATACTTAAAGTGCAAGGTCAAACCTTTTAAACTCTGGCTGAACTTAATTTCCTCTAAAGTATCTTCAAGGGAAGAAAAAGAGCTGATCTTTTTTCATTATCTGCATGTGGAAATCTAACCCTTTCTTTGAGCTGTTGATTTTCTTAAAGATTTTTTTATTGATTGGTTTGTTTGTGGGGGTGTCAGTACTGCATAAAGATCCTACCAGAATCATAAATCAAAAATCATAAATCAAAATCCTTCTTCATATGCAGGTTTTAAGTCCAGACTTTCAAATCCGTCCACTCCACCAAGTTCTTGTGGCATTGTGACATGAAACAGTGCTTTCTCGGTTGTCAATCGATCAATCCAATGAGTGCTGCGGTGGGGACTACCAAAAAGCCAATCAGTGCCCCTGGCTGGACTAACGAAATGCATGCATGAATGTCAAACTGTTATCAACTTAGTGCACTGGAGCCAATGAGGCAATAACAACAATGGCACTGAGAAGACAGACACTTCTATCAAGGCTGTTTTAATGGACATGTCCTCTCAATATCCCCCAACATTTTAGTCTGTTTTGCTTAGGGGCTGGTCACACCAAGATGTGTCGCCAACAAAACCATTGTTTCTCTATGGTACAGCGCACCTGTCAGGTGCTCCTCTCTTGCTGCTGCACAGTGCATTTTTCTGGAGGTTTTTGGGTGCTCAAGAAAGTTAAACTATTTTCAACTTTTCTGCTCAAGGCGCAAAGTCGCACTGCTC
>NW_024618001.1:0-2774 GCF_008729295.1 Plectropomus leopardus | reverse complement strand
ATGCTTTTAATCGTGTTTTGAATGCAGGACTTTTACTTGTAGTGGAGTTTTTTCTTCATATTTTTACGTTGGCGAAGAATTTGAATTTAGTTTTTTTCCTTTTTTTGCATGAAGAAGAAATGTTCAGTGTCCACATACTTCTGGCCATGCAGCTAATGGATCTTATGGAGAGTAGAAAACAGTCTGACTCTTGTAACTGACTCAATCCAAGCTGCTGATCTCAGAGAGGAAACTTAAAGTCAAATCAGGCGCCGCGTCGCTTTAACTCACGACAACACGCCACAAGCACGCGAGCACGCCGAGCGAGGACACGCGGAGTCTGAGGAGCCCAGATCAGCTGTGAGGACGCTGTCTTCAAGTTGTTTCTGAGGAGCCACATCCTCCTGCCGAGTTGCATCAGCTGAGGCGGGACAAACCGCAGAGACGGCACGTCATTGGCTCGCACCGTCCGTCAGTCAAACTGCAGCCCGCAGCTCATACACGCAGTTAATAATAGAGCTCAAGTCATAAAACGCAGCCTGTTTCTTCTCCGTCATAACCAGAGCAGGAAAGAGAGTCAGCGGCCAGAAAAGAAAAGGAAGAAAGGAGAGGTCTGCGTGCATGTGAGGTGATCCACATCTTTAAATATTAAAATAAAAGAAACTAAATCAAAGAAATGAGACGCAGACGTCCACATGAACTAATTCTTAGAAGTTAGGCTGCTTAAAAAATCATTTTTCCTGCACAACCTTTCTGTAATATTTTACCCAATTTCCATGACTTTATTAAGTGCAGCTTTATGTATGTATTTAAGTAATTAGAGTGTAGGCATAAACGAATGAGGAAGCTGGTTAATTAAAGTCAATGATTTATGGAGAAGGGCTGGCATTTAATCAGTTTCTTCTTATTCTTTTCCAAACGTGTAAACTAAGTCATGGTGTGTCTGACTCTTTCTTTTGCTTTGTGTTTTTCATTATCTGTCTGTTTTTTGTCTGTTTTTGTATAATAATAGAAGTATAGTCTTTAGTATTTTCTTTTTCACATGTTTGAAAAGCATCAATCAAATCAAACAGGATCACAGCTGGATCTCTGCAGAGACAAACGAGGTGCTGAGACAGGAAACTCACGCCGGATCAGAGGCGGCGAGGAGCTGCACGTTTCCCTCCGCAGGCCGTCAAACAGGATTACTGAAGGAGCTGCAGCTCTGCAGAGCGACCGACCGCCAGAGCCTCACGAGCACCACGGCTCATCCACGACTTCCTGTCCGCCTCCAAACCAGCATCCAGTGTCGGTGTTTGAAGATGCACGTTTCCATGATGCTAAAAAAGAAATGGAATTATTGTGTCAGTCCAGCTAAAACTGGACTTTTAAAATCCTTTTAAACACGTGAGTCTGACTGAAGTCCGACTAAATCCAAAACCTCCAGGTCGGACTAACGCTAAAGCTGATTTCCTTCGTCATGTAAACACGTCAGTCTGACTCCACTTTTTCTTTTTCTCAGCCACTAAATCACCGTCACCAAACCCACCGAGTTTAAATAAATGTTAGTGTGTGTAGAGTGCGAAACAAACCAAAGTCTGAATGCAGACTGATGATGAATTTTCATACAACGTTTTATTAAATGAGACACACGTCTGATGCTTTGTAGTCCACGCTTTGCTCTGTGTACGGTTAAAAAATGTATCTTCTTTGTAATTTACTGAATAGTTGATTGTAGGGCTGGGCCATAAAATGATGAAGATAGAGCTCGACAGAAATAGTGATTTGATGTATATCGTGATATATATCGATATCGACTGATATGAAAAAATATATCGTGATATTTTTTATTTTCAAATATGAAATATTGTAAATAAAAATCGTGGAGACCCCAAGAAGAGGAGCTACTGTTAAAACAGAAGCTAATGGAGATCTGAATCAACAAACAAACCACAGAGCTCGTCAGCCTATTGCTGTGTTATATTCTACGTATTTATATTTTGTATAAATACACTAAATACCTGAAGAAGATACAAGCAGAACTGAAAGCTTCTTTTCATTAGTGAGTGGAGTAACTGAACTTCAGACGTGTGAACGCTACAACAGATCAGAGAGATCATCTTTTAGTGGTGAAAACTGACCTCTGATTTTTACATTTATTTAAATGTTTAAAACAGTCGGAAAAAATGACCCGTCAGTTACATATCAGAAATTTGGTGACTTTTACAAATTTCAGCAGTAAGAAATCATCAGAAGATACAAAGAGAAGTTTAAACTGAGCAAATATTTGTGGTGTCACGGAGGAAATTGTGCTTTTTTCCCATTTATTCCTCTGATATAATATGTGCACGCTGACTTAATCTAACATTCAGAGCTCAGTGTACTCGGACCAAACTGCTACAAATCCTCCTGTGATTAGAAATTTTCAGTAACTGTTTGTTTTAGACGTCGTGGTTCCAGTTCAAAGTTCATCCGTTTACGTGGCAGCGAGCTGAAAACGTCACACTGTCAGGAGTTTCAGTTCAGCTCAGTCCGTCTCCTGACGCACAGACCGAATCCGGTTCTCTTCGTGCTTCCTCTCTGAACCGAAATCAACACCACTGACCCCCAAATAACTGCTGTCATCGAGCTGGTTTCACACAAACACTCAAATCTGTGATTATTACGGCAGCAAAAAGTGATATTAAATGCAGCCAGTCGATGGCACACTGAATTAAAAAAATATTATTTGTATAAATTCTCTGAATTTATACAAATAATATTTTTTTAATTCAGTGTGCCATCGCCTGGCTGCATTTAATATCACTTTTTGCTGC
>NW_024618000.1:0-1669 GCF_008729295.1 Plectropomus leopardus | reverse complement strand
TTAAAGTGCTATTGTTGGTGTTCCTAGCTGGTTAACTTTCAAGGTCAAATTACTTTGATGTTGCAGTGCATGTAGACGCAGCAGCCAGTAACACCTCAAATCCTTGCTACTTTTTTGGTTATGTTTTTCTATTTTTTTTCAACTCTATGGCTCCTTCTGCTGAAGCATGACTTTTTCTATGATAGAGAAGCACTTATCAGTATCGGGAAAAGTTGTGTGGACTGAATGCAGCAGACCGCAAGACGATCCCCACCAATGGCCTATGCTGAGCGCCATTCAGACCATGGGGGAGAAACGAAACGGAAAGGTGCAGAGAGGGAAGAGAGCCAGCATCAGGGCGAGGCAGACTGACTTGGACCGAGAGCTGTTCCTCTACCAAGCCTTCTTCTGGCTAATGTCCGCTCGCAGGAGAATAATGTGATGAGATGTGATTGAGGATCGCTCAGCAACGCATCAGAAACTGCTCTGCGCACATCTTCAAAGGGACATGGTTAACCCCTAACATCCCGGATCAAGCTGTTGCACTTAATGGGCGGACCTTGTTCAGAGCCGACAGGACACAAGACTCCGATGTAAATTTTAAAAATGCAATGCAGGAATATATAATGCCATCAGCAGCAATATGCCCAAACAGCCGCATGGAATTTTAATAGTAGCAACTTTGTTTGAACTTTGTTTAAAAAATGGCTTATAAATCTGCCTTTTACTGGTGTCTACACCGGTGGAGACACTGGCGGAGACACCGGTTGAGACACTGTCGGACAGTGACAGCGGAGCGGACATGGCTGGAATGCGTTCTATGGATATTCTATGTACTACATCTCATATTTCAATGGAGGAAAAGTTATATTGCGATTGATAACGTTACCGTTTAATCGCCCAGCCCTACTGTAAACACAGTGTGACAGCTGGATGACGGTTGGCAGCTCTCGTCTCAGGATGGGTCAGGACAACATGTGGAGCACGTGAACAATTAAGCCAGTTTTACACCAAATATGAAAATTTTAGTCTCTATAAGAATCATTGTCGAAAAAAAACCCATCACAAACTGGGCTCTGAACAGTTAGCTAAAGTTGTTATGAATAAGTTAACCAGACAAAAATACAAAGTATTAACATTTAATTTCTTACAAAATCAGCAATTATCCGAGACCTGAACGCAGAGCAAACTACAACACTGCTGCTGTGCCAGCAGACGGCGCTGTTGCAACTCTTTGCTAAAATTTAACCAACTATTTACTGTCACACACACACACACGCACACACACACACATACACACACACACACCTATCTATCTCTATGTACCTACAGGTGAATCAAAAAAAACAGAATTGTGTAAAAAAAAAAAGAAGTATTTTCCATCAGTTATTTAAGAAAGTGACAATTTAATATATGTTAGACTTATAACTAAAAGTTTTCAAGCATTTTCATATTTTAATTTTTATATTTATAACCTACATTGAGAAAAATGTTCAAAATATTGGAAACATACGACCCAAAACTACAACCCTCCGTGCCACACTGATGCAGTAATTCGTAGTAAAAAAGCTCTGCCCAAGTACTGAGTATAGAAATTAACATACTTATAATTTTTTGAATGATCTTAGGAAATATTCAGATTATTTAAGATACTGGATTTCTGGATTTTATTTGCATATAATGAATATAC
>NW_024617999.1:0-1436 GCF_008729295.1 Plectropomus leopardus | reverse complement strand
CATACTATAGCCTTGCTTTTTCGGTCATTTTTTTGACATGCCAAATTCTGGTGTTTTTGACCATTTTCGCACTTTTAAATGCTATGGCGTGTCTCAGCATGCTATTTTATGCTGCTTTGAGGTGTTTTCAGCTGTTTTGGGGACATGTCAAATTTTGACATTTTTGCCATACTATAGCCTTGCTTTTTCGGTCATTTTTTCAACATGCTATATTTTGGGGTTTTTGGCCGTTTTTGCATCCTTCGTTGTCACAGCGTGTTTACACAATCTATTTTATGTGGTTTAGAGTGGGTTTTAGCAATTCTTTGGAAATGTTATATTTTGACATTTTTGCCTTACTATAGCCTTGCTTTTTCTGTCATTTTTTCAACATGCTATATTATGGGTTTTTGGCCGTTTTTGCATCATTCCTTGCCATGGCGAGTTTACGCGTGCTATTTTATGTGGTTTAGAGTGGTTTTTAGCATTTTTTTGGAAAGGACATAATTTGACATCTTTGCCTTACTATAGCCTTGCTTTTTCGGTCATTTTTTTCAACATGCTGTTTTTTGGGTTTTTTGGCCGTTTTTGCATTATTCTTTGAAACGGCGCGTTTATGCATGCTATTTTATGTGGTTTAGAGTGGTTTTTAGCATTTTTTTGGAAATGACATATTTTGACATTTTTGCCTTACTATAGCCTTGCTTTTTCGGTCATTTTTTCAACATGCTGTTTTTTGGGTTTTTTGGCCGTTTTTGCATTATTCTTTGCCACAGTGTGTTTATGCATGCTATTTTATGTGGTTTAGAAAGGTTTTTAGCATTTCTTTGGAAATGACATATTTTGACATTTTTGCCTTACTATAGCCTTGCTTTTTCGGTCATTTTTCCAACATGCTATATTTTGGGTTTTATGGCCGTTTTTGCATCATTCTTTGACACGTCGTGTTTCCATAAGCTATTTTATGTGGTTTAGAGTGGTTTTTAGCATTTTTTTGGAAATGACATATTTTGACATTTTTGGCCTTACTATAGCCTTGCTTTTTTGGTCATTTTTTCAACATGCTGTTTTTTGGGGGTTTTGGCCGTTTTTGCATCATTCTTTGCCACAGTGTGTTTATGCATGCTATTTTATGTGGTTTACAGTGGTTTTTAGCATTTCTTTGGAAATTACATATTTTGACATTTTTGCCTTACTATAGCCTTGCTTTTTCGGTGATTTTTTCAACATGCTATATTTTGGGGTTTTTGGGCGTTTTTGCATTATTCGTTGCCACAGCATGTTTACACATGCTATTTTATGTGGTTTAGAGTGGTTTTTAGCAATTTTTTTGGAAATGACATATTTTGACATTTTTGCCTTACTATAGCCTTGCTTTTTCGGTCATTTTTTCAACATGCTATATTTTGGTTTTCTTGGCCGTTTTTGCCTCAATCTTTGCCACGGCATGTTTCCAT
>NW_024617998.1:0-1092 GCF_008729295.1 Plectropomus leopardus | reverse complement strand
AATTAGAAAAGCATCAAACCAGGAGTGAGACAGCTACCTTCCACCCCTAGAAACACAAGAAACAGAGCAACAGAGCAAGTCTGAGGGGGGAGAAAACACACACACACACACACACACACACACACACACACACACACACACACACATGTTGGGGAAATTCGCAAAAAAAAAACAAAGTCTAACAATACATACAGTAGCACATTATATAAAGAAATACAAAGAGGAAAACACGAGACAAAACAGTATAAAACGAAAAAAGCAAATAACATATAAAACACAAAAAAAGCTGCACACTTTAGCAGATCACAAGTGAACACTGTCAAATTAAAAAATGGTGATGAAGTTTGACGTCAGTGAGTTCAGAGACGAGCAGCGTTTTAAGGCCTTTTCCAGGCGGTTTTGAAGTCCTGATTGAGCTGCAGCGGATACTTTGGGGACACAAAGACACTCTGACGTCGTGAGCTGCTGCTCACTAACTTCATTTTGGCTCCGTGTGGGTAAAGGTTGCAGATTGATTGATGGTGGACGTCATGATATTATTGGCACAATATCACAGAAGCGCAGAGTATCGGAAGAAAATATTACTGAGTTCATGTATAAGAATACAAAGAAACATGTTTTTTGTATTAACATGTGTGTGTTTGTGTGCACTGTTCAGTAGCAGGTGTATGAGATGGGATGTGATCTGAAGTTAAAAAGGCATTTTTTATGTAATTTTTGGCATTTTTTAAATATTAGGCGTAACCTCAAGTTTTGAATTTAATTGTTCTTTGTATGCAAGCATACGTATACAGCTTACATACAAGCTTAATACAAGCTTGTTTTCATGTAAATCTAATATTAATGTAGTTTTTGAGATTCAGAAATACTTTATGGGTAATGTATATTGCAGGAGAAAATTGTGATTCACTGCAGTTGTTCTAATGTAAAAAAGAGAGTTATGAGTTAAAATAAGTATAAAAAGAATAGGAAGCATGTAAATATGAAAGTAAAAATAGAAATAAAAATGAAAACATGCATTGTGCTACAATGTTTAAGTCTAGCATGTAAAATTTTAAATATAAATACATATATGCACTGAGTATGTAAAAA
>NW_024617997.1:0-1321 GCF_008729295.1 Plectropomus leopardus | reverse complement strand
CACAGAAATGTCCTAAAATTCCTAGAAATGTCCAAAAATTTATTCGAAACGTCAAAATCTGAGAAATGTCCTATAATCATGGAAAAGTCCTAAAATACTAGAAATGTCCTAAAATATAAAAAATGTCCTTAAATTGTAGAAATGTCCTGAAATTTGAAACACCCTAAATTCCTGAAAATAAATTTCTTAGAAACATCAAAAAATCTGAGAAATGTCCTAAAACTCGAGAGACATGTTTGGGCTGCTCCCTGATGTCCTGACATAATATTTGCTGTCAGCCCTAACTGAGACATGTCTCTGTCTCTGTCCTCCTCTGTCCCTGTCCTCCTCTGTTCCCGTCCCCAGGCTCCTACCTGCCGGCAGGTTACTCTTTCCCGTCCTACGGGGGGAAGGTGGCGGCGGGGGAAGACGGGGACAAGCCGTCCCGGTCCAGTCCCACAGTGAAGCCGCCCGGTGAGGCCAAAGCTCTGGACCTGCTGCAGCAGCACGCCAGCCAGTACAAGAGCAAGTCCCCGTCCATCCAGGACACCAAGGCGCCGCACGAACGGGACAGAGAGCGGGACAGGGACAGGGACAGAGACAGGGAGCGGGACAGAGAGGGCGATCGGCCGCGGTCCTCGCCGTCCCAACGCATGCTGCCATCCCACCATCACCTGGGATACCCGCTGCTGTCGGGACAGTACGACCTGTCCTACGCCTCAGGTGGGACAATGTGACGCTGGGACACAAGTCCGTCTCCGTCCAGTCCTCAAATCTGAAGCAAACATTTAAAATGTCCCCAAAAAGATAAATGATGTCTGACAACACAAAAACATGAGACACACCCAACATGTTGGACCTGTCTAATCACTGTCCCTCTGTCTGTCTCATTCTGTCTCTCCCTGTATTCTCTGTCTCCCTGTCTCTCTCTTTGTCTGTCTCTGTGTCTCTGTCCCTCAGGTCTGTCCTCCTCAGCCATTGTTGCCAGTCAGCAGGCTTCCGCCCCGTCCATGTACCCGCCTGCACGGAGGTGAGAACGGTAAGAGACCTTTTTAGTCCATCTTTCGTGTCCTCAGCGTGATTTTTCCTCCACAGAAACATCTGAACTTTAACCTGTGACTCCAGGACAACTGTGTGTCCCCCTGTCCTCCTCTGTCCTCGCACACACACACACACATGCACACGCTGTCAGAACATCACACAGTCCTGTCCTGTCCACAGTCTGTCCTGTCCACAGTCTGTCCTGTCCACAGTGTGTCCCTTAACATTGAACTCTGTGATGTCATGATGGCACCTGTTAACTTCCTGTGGTGTTTTTGTTTGTTTGTTTGTTTGTTTGTTT
>NW_024617996.1:0-1452 GCF_008729295.1 Plectropomus leopardus | reverse complement strand
TGTGTAAAGTACAATCTTAACTTTTTGTGAAAACATAGTATAGCATAGTAACACATAGTATTACTTTCAGAGATCCAAAAACGTGGTAATGAATTCGGTGCTCGATAACGCTCGGTCCGCTGTATGACACTGCCGGAGGCAACAACAAAAAACAAGAAGAATTGAACTGAATTGTGAGAGTTTGTAAACGGATGTTTTGATGTTGTTTTGCAGCTCGTTTTCATTCCCGACGCGTCAGATATCACCACCACCCGGCCGGTGACCCCGATGTCCTACAACACCGTAAAATAAGAAGCTGCAACAGACAACAAACCAAATCAGGAGTCAAATCATCAGCAGTTTTTTTCTAAACCTAAAAACGTGTTTCCGTTGCACAATAAAGTAAACAGAAGTAGGAGGAGTTTTACTGATGTCGTGAGTTTATTTTGGAAAAGACTGAATGCATATAAGAAGCAGAAATGGCACATTTCCTGTGAAAATTATTTTGAAAGGCGTAAACGCCACCGACCCGCGCTGATGTTTGAGAAGTTTGGTCACCGTTTAGTTTTTGGTAGTTTTACACAAAACTGAAGCCATATTTTCAAAATGTCGATAAAATCCTACAGCTGCCGCTCTCTTTCAGCACCGTCTCTCTTCCTGGTGCTTTAGCCAACAACCTCCTCCAAAAACGTCTGACCGCGTCAAAGCCAGGCCAAAGCCCAAAGCTCCGCCCCCTCACTAACGCCAAACAGCCCCAGATCATTCTCACTTTGAGCCGCTGTCTTTCGCTCCAGCCCCACACGTGTTTCTGGGACTTTAGGACGTTTGTAGAATTATAAAATGTGTTTCGGTTTGTAAGACAATTCTAGGATTTTGGGATATATTTCAGGATGTTTCAAGGATTTAAAGATGTTTTGGATTTTTGGCTGTTTAGGATGTTTTAATATTTTTAAGACATTTCTCAAGTTTTAGCAGATTTTTAGGATTTTAGGATATTTTTCAGGATGTTTTCAGGATGTTTTCAGGGGATCCTTCACTATTTTCATCAACAAGCTCTACTTGACGCCTTATGAAGACTAAAAGTACAAAACTGTTCACAGCGTGAATCATTTATTTTTTTGTGAATTAGAAAATGGTTGGACAACAAACAAACAAACAAACAAACAAACAAACAAACAAACAAACAAACAAACGCTCGTTCAGCTGTGGTTATTTTTGTCGACTCAGCTTCAGTCTGTGATTCTCCTCTTATCTCCTCCTCTCTGACTCACTTCAGTCTTCTCCTCACACCCGTCCTCCTACGGTTATTACTGCTCCTCCTCTGTCTCCACCTCCTGTTTCTCCTCAGATATTTGCACCTCCTTGTCTCTCTCCTCCTGATCTTCTCCTTCTCTCTCTTCGTCCTGCTCCTCCTCCTCCTCCTCCAACCCTTCCTCCTTTTCTTTTAATAAATCTCTCTCCTCTCCTCATTTC
>NW_024617995.1:0-1149 GCF_008729295.1 Plectropomus leopardus | reverse complement strand
ACCTGTGGTCGGTTAGTCACCTGAGTGTCGATGGCGGTGGACAGGACGTTCTTCATGTAGCCCAGCAGCTTGTGGGCCTTCAGCAGCTCTGCAGTCGGGGGATTCTGGAGCGGCAGGTAGCCGTCGACGGGGTACGTGATGACACCCAGGTTAAAGACAAACAGCCGACAGGTGAGAGGACACAGGTGAGAGGACACAGGTGAGAGGACACAGGTGAGAGGACACAGCTTCAGGGTTAAATTATAAAGGTTCAAAGGTAAGGAAATGTTCCTGAGAATCTTTATTATTTTGATCATTCCTGGGAAACATCCGACAGGTTGAAGACTTTTTCAGATACAAACTGAACCTTCCAGGTTTGGTTTTAGATTTTCTTCTTTTGTTTTTATTTTGTCCTCTTTTTCTGCTGATGCTTCTTTGTGGCATCGCCATCATCTCTGATGGCACTACATTTACAATTAAATAAATAAGTCGATATTTAGTTAAATATACAGTTTATTTGATTGACTTTTTCTTTTTTAAACTGCATCTCTATAAAAAAAAACTCTTTGACTTGGATTATAAATGTAACTTACTGCCACGCTGTCTGAACTATGGAGCCCCAAAGTGTTCAATATAAAACTAAAATAAATAACTATTAGGAAATAAATAATAACAAATAAATCCTATAAAAATTAACAATAATTTGTGTCATAATTAAAGATATTATTGAAATTCAACAAATCATTATTGAATGATTGATCATTATTGATGGTGTGATTTATATTTTTCATCTATATTTATTTTATTTCACATTTTTATTATCATGAGAGTAAGAATGATTAATAACATAAGTTAATGATGACTTCTTAGTTAATGTTAATATTTTAGGCAATGTATCAATAGATGATGTTTTTCATATTCAACACTTTAAGAGGTCATTTGTATTTTTGACAAGTTGCTGTGTTTGTAAACCCAAACATTAAAAAGTATGAAACCATAATCAGAGTCTGCTGAGAGCGGTGAAGGATATCTGAGCGGACGGCTGCCGAAGTTAAACGCCACCGACTCTTTGAAGGACAGACTGATGGCGGGGAAGTAGGCCACGCCCGGTCCCATCTTAATGTTGGTGAACGCCGTCCCCAGAGACTGACCGTTCCTGAGGACACACAA
>NW_024617994.1:0-1912 GCF_008729295.1 Plectropomus leopardus | reverse complement strand
AATATATATATATTATAACCAAGGCTACAGTATTTTCCTTACAGTAATGCAAAATAAAAGGTACAATAACAGAAATTACATAACATCTTTGTTGATTCATAGCCCAGTGCCCACATCCACACCCACACTGCAAACCTTTAAGAGTGATCTTTGGCGTCACTGAGGTAATATAACCACTCGGGTATTGAAAGAAACATTTGAAGTGACGAGTGAGAATCACAGCATTAAGG
This sequence comes from Plectropomus leopardus, assembly GCF_008729295.1. Taxonomy (NCBI): domain Eukaryota; kingdom Metazoa; phylum Chordata; class Actinopteri; order Perciformes; family Serranidae; genus Plectropomus; species Plectropomus leopardus. The sequence goes on along the minus strand of NW_024617994.1, from coordinate 1,682 downwards.
ATTTTATACCTGTTCAGTCTTCCTCGTTACATAAACATTTATAAGTGTCACTGACATCTGATTACAAACAAAGAGTAACATAGTAGCACATTCCCTCATGAACTGTCTGATTGCATTACAATGTGTAATAAATGCAATCATTATGATATACTATAGACATTCATTGTATATTTTTCTTAAATTTAATTGAGCTGGATTCCTTTAATAGTTGCAGAATAGCAGCAAACTGTCTTGGAAAAAGCCAGAGGAAACGAGACTGTTTTGACCATTTACTGAAGGGGCTGCATCAGGGCTCAGCTCCTTCAACAATGAGGATTGTGATTTTAAATGTCATTGCCAGCATGAAGCAGCATTCCTGCAAAGTGGTCCAAGTGGGTCAAGAAGCATTGTGTTCTCATCATCTGCAGAAAATGCACAGTGATAACAAAGGGCACTGTGCGTAGGCTGAAGCCCCATTGTGCATATGACACTAACTATCTCTCTTTTCCCAAAAAGAAGAAACAGACTGACATATTCAACAACTGTATTACATAATTTGGCACTTATTTCCTTTCACATCAGTAAATCTGAACAGCAGTGAATAGTTTCTGAAATGTTTGGCCCTGGTCCTCATTTTAGCAGACATACAGTACACAAAATGGAACTCTAACTTTTCAGCTGAGCTGCTGCCTTTTGCAATGGTGAACTAATTTTATAGGTGAAAAATTAAACACTGGAACACATCTGTGTTCCATTTTAACACGCAGAAAAATGCCAGATCTATTCAGGTTATATCTATTTGCTTGACTGAGCAGTGCCCTTGAATAACATAAATCAATTATGTGTGGAACATAAACAGAACTTTAAAAATATTGCCAGATTGCTGTTATTTCTCTCGACCTTTGACTTTGACAAGTTTGATGTGAGTCCTAACAGCGCGCTGACTGATAATGTTGGATTTCATAATCCTATCAAATTTATATGAATCCCTGATATTGGTTATTTGCATATAAAAACCTTTCTGCTCCAGAGACAAGATGCACTTGCTGAGGACTGTGCACTGCTGATGGATGCTGCATCTACAAAGTGCTGTCAAACTATTCTGCATTGTGGTATAAATATTAGATTATAATGAAAACAGTTCATTATTCACAAAAAAAACAATTTTTTTCTATTTTGCAAACTAACCTTAAAAGTCGTCAAAAGTTAATTTTAAAAATATGTCATTCATCGCTGAATATGGGAAAGTTAACTTGTACTTTTACCATGAACTGTAGTTGTCACAAAATCAAAGAAAATATAAGTGGAGTCCTTTACGGGTAATTACCCTTGGCTATACTATATGTCTAACAATTTACAACCCCTGCTTGAAAGAAGATGCTGAAGAAAACAGAAGCACACAATGGGATCAATATCTATTTCATGCTTCTATAGAATCATTGGCGCTGTACAGTACAACACCTCATTTTTGACCTGCTCTGTGTGTATGAGTTGACATTAAAGTGACTTTGGTCATTTAGAGGCTGATGATGGCCATGAGTTTTATGTTACAATCAAGAAAAAAACAGAGTAATTTTATCATAAGTGCAGCTCCCCCTCAGCAGGGGCCTAATGCTTTCTGGGACAGAGCACTTTCTCTACAGCTCTTGTTTCACTTTCTCATTACAGTGTAGCACACTTGGAAATGTTTTGTAGCATTATAT
>NW_024617993.1:0-2201 GCF_008729295.1 Plectropomus leopardus | reverse complement strand
TGTGAAAATCTAAACAAAGGCTTTTTTCACAGAGCCTTCACTCTGAAAAACACCCTCATCCTCCTGTAGAAAAGTACGCTTAATACTATTCTCTTTTAATACTACAGTTAGAACAACCTCATTTTTATGAGTAATTAACTTAAAACTTGTATTCATAACTATGGTAATCGTAAGTTCATTATGTGCTATAGTGCTATTATTCTAAACACAAGTTTTTAAGTTGCTTATACATAAAATTAAGTCGTCCCAACAATTTTTTTCACATTATTTTAAAGAAATTTAAAATTTCTTTTGTTAAAACAACCAAAAGAGCTAAAAGCAATGGCCAAACATCACAGGGAATGAACAATGAACCTGTTCAAATAATTAAAAAAAATAAACAAATATTAGGCCAAAAAAGTAAAAATACACACAGTACACACAGAGAATTTTTATTAATTTATTAATAATTAATTATAATTGATTTCAATATAAGAATTTTAATTTTAACATAGGAATTGTCATATATCATAATCAAAGAAATAGAAAATTTTAAAATGTCCTAACAAAATCAGAAAACATCTCTGATTAAATCTTCGGAGGAAATAATCAGCTCAAAATTCATCCAAAAGGTTCGTTTTACACAAACTTCAGCTCGCTGAATGAGCCGTACGAGCAGCTTAAATGTCCGATCCTCAGAGACGTTTTAGCCAAGGCGAGCGGACATGTCGTCTCTGCTCTGTCTGACCTCTGAACAGCAGCCGTGAGTCTCAGCAGACGTTAACGTGACAAACGTGACCGGAGGGTCGTGTTTCTAAAGAGGCTGCCAACGTCGCAGCAGAGTCACGCAGGAAGGCTTTTACTGTGAAAAACGCAGAGCAGCTCAAGTTTTGGCGTTATCGTCCAAAATGACGGCGCTAAACGAGTCTGCAAACACAAACATGATTATTACTGTTAAACTGTTACTATCCCTACAGAGAAAGACCTTCGTGCTCAAAAGAGAGATGCTTTTTGTTTGGTTTGGGTTTGTTTAGTTCGTTTTATTGTCACAGAAAATGCTTCATTCAAAGTCAACAAAAACAAAATAAAGCTCATCTTGAAACTTGTACATTTTGTTAAAAAAATTCTGATATTCTCTGAGTTCAAAGGTTTAGATGTTTGTGAAAGGCACCTGAAAGCACGAGAAGGGTAACGGTGCTCCAGGTTTCAAAGGGTTAAATGTTTACATGCTAACACGCTACATGTGAGGAAAGAGGTGGAACTCGACTTCCCATGAGCCATCAGTGGTGTTTACAGTCTGTGTCTGCTGGCTGGACGACAAAACGATTTAACTTTTCCACTTTAAGAGCTGCTAATCCGTCGAGTTCACAGTCGCGCAGCCCGTTTATCACGAGAGCCCGAACACATCTGCCGAATTTAACATTTAAGACACAAAAACTCAGATTTGTGTTTTCTTACCTGCGAGTTTCTGTCAGCGTCCTGTTTTCTGCAGCCTGTTTACTGAGATCTGACTCTGACTCTGTGTGTGTGTGTGTGTGTGTGTGTGTGTGTGTGAGACAGCATGCTATTTTTACCAGCTGATACATGAACCCCCCTCTGCTGTGTGTCACATGAAGCTGCTGCCTCACACACACACACACACACACACACACACACACACATTTATCTGGATCATGACATCATCTCCTATTTTGTATAAAACCTCCAAAAACTAATAAAAATGTGCTTTTATTCTGAAGGAGCAGGTGAAAGAATACTCTGTAGTTTTACTGCAGTAGACGCAGTAATACTACAGTGTAGAAATAATGCAATAAAAATAGATTTTGGATTGAAAACTTCGAGAAGATCTGCTCAACTTCTGATCCACAAGTAAAACATAATCAAGCACAGTCAAAGACGTGGCACAGACCCGCCTCTTTTTTGGCCAAGAAAGAAGCAGCACTGAAGTGACCTTTGACCCCTGCTGTGGTAACTGTCAGGTTTCAATGGTCCAAATGTGACACGAGGCGTCGGTTCAGCACCTGAAGCATCAGGCCAGCTGAGTCTGAGTCTGAGTCTGGGTCTGAGTCTGAGTCTGGGTCTGGGTCTGGGTCTGGGTCTGCTATAAATATCCATCTGCCGTCGACACAATGTAGAGAGACACGTACGACATGGAGCAGGAGGAACAGGAGGAGGAGGAGGAGGAGGAGGAGCAGGAGGAGCAGGAGGAGGAGGAGCAGGAG
>NW_024617992.1:0-1841 GCF_008729295.1 Plectropomus leopardus | reverse complement strand
TATGGCGTGTCTCGGCACGCAATTTAACGCGGTTTTAAGCTGTTTTCAGCTGTTTTTGGGACATGTCATTTTTTGACATTTTTGCCATACTATAGCCTTGCTTTTTTTGTCAGATTTTTTGACATGCCATTTTATTGTGTTTTTGGCTGTTTTTGCAACATTCTATGCTATGGCGTGTCTCGGCACGCAATTTAACGCGGTTTTAAGCTGTTTTCAGCTGTTTTTGGGACATGTCATTTTTTGACATTTTTGCCATACTATAGCCTTGCTTTTTTTGTCATATTTTTTGACATGCCATTTTATTGTGTTTTTGTCTGTTTTTGCAACATTCCATGCTATGACGTGTCTCAGCACACTATTTAATGCACTTTTAAGCTGTTTTCAGCTGTTTTTGGGACATGTCATTTTTTGACATTTTTGCCATACTATAGCCTTGCTTTTTGGGTCATTTTTCCGACATGCAATATCTTGGTGTTTTTGGCCGTTTTTAAAACAGTATCTGCAATGGTGTGTCTCAGCACGCAATTTAACGCGGTTTTAAGCTGTTTTCCGCTGTTTTTGGGACATGTCATTTTTTAACATTTTTGCCATACTATAGCCTTGCTTCTTTTGTCATATTTTCCGATATGCCAAATTATGGCGTTTTTGGATCTTTTTGCAACAGTATCTGCTATGACGTGTCTCAGCACGCTATTTACTGCACTTTTAAGCTGTTTTCCGCTGTTTTTGGGACATGTCATTTTTTGACATTTTTGCCATACTATATAGCCTTGCTTTTTTGTCATATTTTTCGATATGCCAAATAATGGTGTTTTTGGATCTTTCTGCAACAGTCTCTGCTATGGCGTGTCTCGGCACCCAATTTCACGCAGTTTTAAGCTGTTGTCAGCTATTTTTGGGACATGTCATTTTTTGACATTTTTCCATACTATAGCCTTGCTTTTTGGGTCATTTTTTCGATATGCCTTAATATTGTGTTTTTGGCTGTTTTCGCAACATCCTATGGTATGGCATGTCTCAGCACACTATTTAATGCAGTTTTAAGCTGTTTTCAGCAATTTTTGGGACGCGCCATTTTTTGACATTTTTGCCATACTATAGCCTTGCTTTTTGGGTCATCTTTTTGACACACCACATTATGGTGTTTTTGGCTGTTTTCGCAACATTCTATGCTTTGATGTGTCTCAGCACGCTATTTAATGCACTTTTAAGCTGTTGTCAGCTGTTTTTGGCAGATTTCATTTTTGACATTTTCCATACTCTTGACTTGCTTTTTGGGACATTTTTTCAACATGCCATATTATGGTGTTTTTGGCTGTTACATGGCACATTAACTGATGCGGTTTTCAGCTTTTTTGCCATATTATATGCTATATGGTGTGTCTCGGCACGGTACTTAATTTGGTTTTCAGCTGTTTTCAGTTGTTTTTGGGACATGTCATTTTTTGACATTTTGTTATATTATAGACTTTCATTTTGGGTCATTTTTTTGATGTGCAATATTATGGTGTTTTTGGCTGTTTTTGAAACATTCTATGCTATGGAGTGTCTTGGCACACATTCTAACGCAGTTTTCAACTGTTTATGGGACATTTTATTTTTTGACATTTTTGCCATACCTTTGCCTTGCTTTTTTGGCCATTTCTCAGACATGCCATATTATGGTGTTTTTGGCTCTTTCTGCAACAGTCAATGTTATGGCGTTTCTCGGCATGCTGTTTTATGATGTTTTCATCCTATACTATGTGACATTCAATACCATGATGTGTCTCGACATGTTATTTTGTATGGTTTTCAGCTGTTTTTTCTTATTGTCATTTTTGGATGTACTATACTTTATA
>NW_024617991.1:0-1334 GCF_008729295.1 Plectropomus leopardus | reverse complement strand
CTTTTACATTCAATACTTACATATAATATCTTTTAATTTTTTTTTTGTTATTTAAGTACAGTAAATATAAGATAATTTAAGGCTTTTACTTAAGTAATATTCTAATAGGTGACTTTGACTTCTACCACAGTCATTTAAGATATTTGTACTTTTACTCAAGTATAGCTTTCAGGTACGTCATGTACCATTGCCTCGTAGTTTACTAGATCAATTTTGCTGCAATAAAAATGACTTAAGTGAGATGATCAGACTGTAAACTTTATCTTTTTAGATCAAACAGCTGCTGACAAAGTTTTCCTTTGGGGACATAATCCAAAGTTGGTAAAAGGTAACAAACTGCAATATACTGTATGTAATCACAATACTCAGCATATGGTAAAGCCTTTAAATCACAATATTACTGCATCGTGACTTAAGTATTGCTATAATATCGTACTGTGCAACCTTGTCCCTAATGTACACAAATTAGCTTATGGCACACAACAGGGGAGACAATATTGGCATAAATAGGGAAATATTCCTGTGACCTTAGCCGATATGATCCTATAGAGCAATCAGCTGGTACACCCTCACATGCTGTATCCAGGTTTAAAATGAAACCAAAAGCTCTATGCTTTCAACACACCCATTATGTGAAGTGTTGGATGCCAACATGAATAAAGGTTGATCAAAATGAGACAGGAGCAGCTGCCAAGGCTCAAGATCAACTCATCTAAAAAGGGATACAAAGCCAAACACAGCTGCAGACCAGGAGTCGTCAGGTGTTACAATGTGCCTTGGGTGCTCAGTCTTAAAGACAATTGCATTAAGATTAAAATTGATGTCATACTTTAAGGGGCGTGTACACTCACAACTTATAAATAACTTTTTCCCCTGCTGTGACAGAAAATGTCAGACCCATTAACACCTCAGTAAGACAGATGAGCACACCAGCATAGCAACGTCTCAACAGTGTGACATCTGTTGATAGCACAGCAGCAATACATGTGTTTACCGAGTCTTGTGTAACCTAGAGCAATGAGCATGCTGTCTTCAAAACAGATGCCAAATCATGCAGATGTTAAGGAAATTTGGATACTCTGGCACAGCAGAGTAGGATGTCGTCTTAAGGTTAAATTGGATTGAGTATTATTATTTTTGTTTTTTTTTAACTTCTTTTTATTTCCTTTCAACAGTTAGTCGTACAGTACATAAGCATGTTACATATCAAGGCCATTAATGTCGTTAAGAAGCAGTCCACGAGTTTTGGTATCCCTTCATTGCCCTTGCATTGTTTCAATAAATAAGGGTGAATAGTCCTTTTTGTCCATGGATCCAGAGAAAAACAACAACAA
>NW_024617990.1:0-1105 GCF_008729295.1 Plectropomus leopardus | reverse complement strand
GGAAGGCACACACTGTTTCCACTTTTAAGGTTAGATTTCAGACCTTACTCTTCGATAAAGGTCATAATTAGGGCTGGCTCTGGTTGCCTGGACCAGCCCCTAGGTTTTCTGACATAGGTTTAATCTGTCTGGGGACTTTCTATGATACACTGTACTCCTTTTCCTTGTCATACTCCCTTCATCTGAAAATACTCATGTCTGTTTACTGCACTACGTTTACTGCATTACGCTTACACCGTTGCCTCTCCGGAGTTTTCTTTCTGCTTTGTTTCCTAGTTTTCCCGGATCCTGGCTGTAATCTTGGCTGCGCTTAATCATGGTAATAGCTGTGCTGGCGCTGTGACCCTGCCTTTGGTTGTGCTCATGATGTGGCTGCACTGATACTGTACCCCCGGCTCGGGCTGATCGTGATCTTGGTTTTTCCACTGCTGTGGTCCTGACTGAAGCTACGCCTGTGTCGTGGGTCCTGATTACATCAATGCCGTGATTGCGTTTGACGCAACCCTCTACTACCATTATTATTAGACCTTCCTCCACTATCAATATACGAATGAGACTCTTAGCAGCACCCTCAATATTATCATAGTGTGTACTTAGTAATATCACATCAATCATTATTGTAATATCACGTGTATGTTTCCATTATTGTTGTGCATCTCTCCCCCTCTCTTCCCCTCTCCCTTTCTCTTTCCTTTTTGACACGATTGTCATCATCCTCTGCTTCTCTTCCTGAGATTTCACCCCTTTTTTACCCCCATTGAAAGGGTTCTTTTTTAAAGGGATGTCGTACAATGTAAACACTCTGAAGCAAACCATGTAATGTGATGATGGGCTTTAAAAATAAAATTTACTTCACTTGATTTGTCTAATATGTTATTTTTAGCCATTTTTGAGACATGTCAAAATTTGACATTTTTGCCGTTTTATCGTTTTGGGACTTTTTTGGCCCTTGTTTCCACTTTGTATGCTATGACACGCCTCTAAAGGCTATAATATGTTGTTTTTAGCCATTTTTGGGACATGCCAAAATTTGACATTTTTGCCTTACTATACTATGCGATTTTTTTCGCTGATTTGTCAACATGCTAAATTATGACGTTTTTGG
>NW_024617989.1:0-1148 GCF_008729295.1 Plectropomus leopardus | reverse complement strand
TGAAGACGACCTGGAAGTCTTCAAACCTGCAGATTCCTGCTTCTTTGGTTTCAGTAAAGAAGTGATGAACAAGCTCCACCAAGCTGTACTTTTTCTCTTTCAGCACATTCAGCTCTCTGAACGTGAATGGAAACGTGAACTGGATGTCCCGGTTGGCTTTGTCTTCAGCCCAGTCCAGAGTGAACTTCTGTGTTAGGACCGTTTTCCCGATGCCAGTCACTCCCTTTGTCATCACTGTTCTGATCGGTTGGTCTTGTCCAGGTGAGCCTTTAAAGACGTCTTCTTGTCTGATGGTTGTTTCTGGTCTGTCTGGTTTCCTGGATGCTGCTTCAATCTGTCTGACCTCATGTTCATCATTGAGCTCTGCAGTCCCTCCCTCTGTGATGTAGAGCTCTGTGTAGATCTGATTCAGGAGGGTCGGGGTTCCTGCTTTAGCGATCCCCTCAAACACACACTGGAACTTCTTCTTCAGTTTAGATTTAAGTTTATGCTGACAAACTGTAAGATGATATCCTGAAAGACACACACAGCAAATAATGAATAAATGATAAAGTATTTATTTCAACACTTTATTCCCATACATTAATATTTTTGTCTGTTTTTTGAGACATCAGTAAAAATCCCTTTTATCCAACATGTTAAATCTTTAGAGAAATCCTCTTACTGCTCTGCAGACGGTCAGCCAGATCCTCCTGCTTCATTCTCCTCAGGAAGTGCAGTGTGATCTCCAGAAAAGCCTCTCTGCCGGTCGTAGTCAGATCTTCATCCTCACTGTCCAACATCTCATCTTCCTCCCCCTGACTGTCTAAGCATTCTGGGTAGTCTGGATTCAGAACCTGCTGGATCTTCTTAAGCTCGTTGTTCACAAAATTGACTATGTTCTCCTCCAGCAGCTGGAACAGATTATAATTTAAATGACACAATCAAACATAATTCATGGAACTTAACATCAGCTCCACGTTGGATAGACTGAAAATTCACTGCTCTAAAAATGAAGCATGGAACAGATAAGATTAGATATAATAGCCGTGTTCGTTCATGTACAGACCATAAATATGGAGTCCATGTTTGTTTTATACCACTGGGCAGACTGATCACTGGGAACTTCTAAACTCTTCTGGTCCATTCTGTGGAGGAATCGTGACGAG
>NW_024617988.1:0-1353 GCF_008729295.1 Plectropomus leopardus | reverse complement strand
ATGTCGAAAAAATGACTGAACAAGTCTTACTTTTGTTTGTAGTCCAAAATAGCACTTATTAGTCATATTCAAAATATAAAAAATACACAAAATCAAGAATGGTATAAAAGTCATTTATTGAAATGCAGAAGCAAAGTATAAGTAACTTGTACTCACACTTCAGTATTAAAAATAATTTAAATATATTAAAATTGTAACCCTTAATCTTTGATACCTCCTACAACACAAAAAGACAGGGTTCCACAATTAATCCTTTATTTAAAATAAAATCATTTAAAACAATCATGAGTTGAACATTTTACAACCAAATATAAAGTATTTGTAAACGTTTTTTTTGTCCAAGGTTGTTTTTACTGCGTTCACTTTGGGCTCAGCAGTACTGATGAAGTAGTCTTGTCTTTAATTCTACAGTGTAAATGTCTTAAGATGTTCTCATGACATCCAGTGTCATTTCCAGCGTGTGCAGCCTGTATTCAGCCTCCTTCACATGATTGCTCTAATCACAGAAAACTACTGCGCTGCTCCAACCTGTTACTTTATTCAGACACACGATGACACAGATCGTTTGTGAGAGGGAACATTTTTTATCGGGAACATGCATTTTCACCTCAGCGTTCTTCAACATGCATGAGAGAAATAATCGGTAACCACAGTGAGTGTTATATTCGTTGTTTTTGTGCTTGTAGGATTTCAGTGTATGCAGTTTCCTTCACAGGGAGATGTCTGAGGACACGTGGAGCTGTTGTCCTGGTTTCCACTTCGCGCTGTGTCTGCTGGCGTCTGTCCGTCGATACGGCTGGTTCCTTAAATCTGAGGAGGAGGATGAAGAACAAACACTCAGGATGAAGCAGGTATAGCTGAATAGTCCATTCACGTTGTTACTATAGTACAGAATCGGTCGTTTTTTCAATGTGATATGTAATGGTGTTTTTGGCTGTTTTTTGCAACATTGTTTGCCATGGCGTGTCTTAGCAGCCTATTTCATGCAGTTTTCAGGTGTTTTCAGCTATTTTTGAAACATGCCATTTTTGGACATTCTCACATTTTTGCCATACTATAGCCTTGCTTTTTGGGGTCATTTTTCGACATGCCATTTTGTGGTGGTTTTGGCCATTTCTGCAACATTCTTTGCCATGGCGCGTCTTAGCAGGCTATTTTATACAGTTTTCAGGTGTTTTCAGCTACTTTTGAAACATGCCATTTTTGGACATTCTCACCTTTTTGCCATACTATAGCCTTGCTTTTTGGGTCATTTTTTCGACATGCTGTTTTATGGTGTTTTTGGCTTTTTTTCAACAATTCTTTGCCATGGCGTGTCGTGGCAGGCTATTTTATGCAGATTTCAGGTGTTTT
>NW_024617987.1:0-1493 GCF_008729295.1 Plectropomus leopardus | reverse complement strand
CCTCAGTGGAGGCGTGTTAGATTTCCAGGACCTGGAGGACTCCTCAGACAGTTAGATGTGACCTGGAGCTGAAGCTGTTAACAAGTTAATGTCATCAGACGTGTCCTCTGCTGCAGATTAACGGGATCTGGTCCTGATCCTGGTCCCGATCCTGATCCTGGCAGAAGGGATGGTATCAGCAGTGGGGATGATAACATTTAATCGATGATTGATTAATCCGTTGTCGATCGATAGGCTTTTTTCGCCGTCAGGTTCTACTCACAGCTGATAGTGTGAGAAACAAGCAACTTTTTTATGATTTAATACAAAATAATAATAATTGATCAATTGTTAATTTTACCAATAATTGATTATGGAAAGCTCTTTCAGTTTGTAACCCGAATCAGCAGATAGCAGCTTTTGAGTGAAGCATCAGAATCAGCCGACACGCTGATTTCTGACCAGATCATAAGCTAGGAGGGGCAAAAAAACATGTAACGTGATGAAACCTGCGACCAGACCCGCTGTTGTCCCGGTTTAGTGAAAACGGTCCCTCATAAACCGGAACACGACGGACCTCAAAGCAGAACGAGGTGAATCGTGGAGTCGGCGTTCAGCCGCGACAGCTCTTTAAGTAGCTCGGTTACAGCGTATCGGTGAAACTCTCAACCAGCAACACCAGATTTAACTCGGAGTTATTTTTCCCACAAACTCGTACCCGGGGGCAGGCAGTATTGTATCCGGAAATACGGCTTATAGGGAACCGATCTGAAAGCAGGTTTTTCATTGTCTTACAGCCGTTGTGTTGTGGAATATATACTTAAATCATAAATCATACTCGTGTGCTAAAACAAAAGTTATCTGTGGACGTTTTTAAAAAACACTGAATAATAAATGTGATTTTTGCCTGAAGTAAATGTTCCCTTAATTTTCACCTGAATGCAACATTTTTTTTTTTTTGACATTGTTTATTTTTATTTTGTGAGAGCATTATAACACAGTGCTTACTTTCAAATAACATACAAAGTTATTGTTGCCGCACACAATTAAAATTTTTTGTTTAAAAACAAGAAACAAAATACAAAAAAAAATTGAAAATTGAAAATTTTGAACACTAAACAAAATGGTAAAGATAGACATATACAAAAAAGCAAATAAGGGAATGACCACCAGGGAGTTTTGAAATAAGATATAAGAGACACAAACTGCTCGTTAGACCCAATAAAACATTCAATAATAAAATATATGAACAATATTACAGGGTCAACCATCTGATACTTCTGTCTGTTCAGGATTAGCATATCTAACCCATTTGGCCCACCGTTGAATAAATGTGTTTTTCTGAAGGCGAAGGGAGAAGGTAATCTTTTCCACGAGATAAATGTCATTTACTAGACTTATCCACTCCTGTGTTGTGGGTGGGTCAGGAAGCAGCCAGTGCCTTGTAATGGCTTTTTTACCAGCAGTTATTAAAGTACCAAATAAGTATTTATCAGCTTGCCTGACCTGTAGAT
>NW_024617986.1:0-2087 GCF_008729295.1 Plectropomus leopardus | reverse complement strand
ATTAATATAAATTAAGCAACGTTTAACTACATTAAACTAAATTACACAAAGATAACTGAAGGAGCTTTTACTACAATAATATTCATAAAATATTCAGAATGACGCGACAAAAACGCAGAAACGTCACCGGGTGGCGCCGATGCTCCGGTCTGAGGTCTGCCTCCACCGTAACACCACCACAGAAGAAGAAAGAGGACCGAATTATCCGGGGTCACGGGATCATCCGCAGCACCACCACAGAAGAAGACGGCGCCGGAGTCGTTCCGGGTGCAGCGGCCGTTGTTGAGCAGCTCGCGGCGGCTTCAGGCTCGATGGCGGCGGTGCGCAGCTTGCGGGTGTCGGTGAAATCAGACAGCGGCTCGGACTCGGACTCGGACTCAGAGTCGGACAGAGATGCCCGCGAGGCCGAACCGATGGAGGTGGAGGAGGGGGAGCTGGAGGCGGAGGACATCTCCGTGAACCGATCCCTGAAGGAGCTGCTGCCGGTAAGCGTCCGGGCCAGGCCTCGGCAGACCGGGGGCTGGCGTCCGCCGCGGCCGGCGGGAGCGCACCGGGTGTCGGCGTGTGGTAACTTGGACTCCCGGCGCTCTCTGCGCGGTTGTAGTTGTTAGCATTGCGGCCGTTAACGGGCCAACGATTGACGGCCGGTAACGGGAGCTGGTTTACCGTGAAAACGTGTTTGTTTATCGGCCGTTAGCTTGTTTGTCGTTTCGGTCACTTGTTGCTGGAAGCCTCCCCGTGGACCGAGTTTATATGGAGGGACCGCACCACCAAACTCCCGCAAGAAAAACTAAAATTTAACGTTTTTAACGGCAAAATAATGCAACATGTGAAATCTAAGAAATCACGTTTATTGATTGTGATTCACACTCAGTCTCTGATCGATTCGGCCCGTCGATAATCATGAATTTCGTTATTATTGATTAACTGTTGGCGGTAGTTTCTCCGCTGTCACACCAAATCTCCCTCAACAACACTTGAAATTCAATGTTTTTAACGGAAAAATAACGCAAAATTTCAGTTATAGTTAAAAACGTTTGGTGATTGTGATTTACACTCAGTCTCTGATCAATTCGGCCTGTCGATAATCGCCAATTTCATTATTATTGATCAATTTTTAGAGGTAGTTCCTCTGCTGTCACTCATTTTCCCACCAAAACACGCTGATTACAGCACCAAAACTCCAGCAACAGCGCTGCAAATTCAATGTCTTTATTGGCAAAATCACGCAAGATTTTAATTATATTTAAGTTAGTAATCATCAGTTTCTCATATATTGATTAACCTTCAGATGTGTCTTGTCTTCTCACCAACAGTGAGAACAGAACACCAAATCTACATCAACACTTGAATTTTAATATTTTTATTATTGGTTTTATTTATTTATGGTTTCAGTTTCTTTTTCTGTCTTTTTGTGATTTTGTCTTTTTTAAGTAAATAAGCAACCAAGGTTTGGAAGGCAGAAAAAATCTCTTTTAAAGAAAGAAATAAATGTGCCGAAATGTTTTCTAAAAGAATAATCAACTTTTTTGTAAAAAAAAAAAAAAAAAAAAAAATCACTAAATAATTATTGAGAAAGAAAAAAATTGCCAAAAATAGATAAAGAAAAGAAATCAGTAAGTTATATTAAAATACTCAGTTCTAATCCTGTTCTGTTTGGTCTTTAAAATCTGCCTCAAAGTCCTGGAAAGTCCTGGAAGCGTCTTGATGTGTGTGAACGCCGCTGAGCGCGCTGTTTGAACACGAGCTCGGGCTCACGCTCTGAGAGCCGTTAAAGTCGGCCTCGGGCTCCCCGGAGGCTTTTTCGTCAAACGTGAGGTCTTTACGTTTTTTCGTGTTTATTTGTTGACGGCGATGTCGGCGGTCGTCAGGTCGGTTTGTGGTCGCAGCAGAAGTGAAGAGTGAGGACGAAAACAGAAAACTCCCGACACGCGTCACAGAAACGCCTCTGTGCTGTCGCTTTGTGTCTTTCAGGATACGAGCCGACGGTACGAGAACAAGGCCGGAGCGTTCATCACCGGGATCGATGTCAACTCGAAGGTATGGACAGAGATGGACACGGACAGAGATGGACACGGACAGAGAGA
>NW_024617985.1:0-1030 GCF_008729295.1 Plectropomus leopardus | reverse complement strand
TTTGTTTTTGTCAAATATAGAAAAGAAATAAATATCTTTATATTTCTTTATGTAACATAACATGTATGTGTATAAATTGTAGAAAATTGTAAAATGATACCCAGTCCTGTAAGGGCTGATAAAGTACTCTGTACTTGAACAGCTGTATCAGGTATTTATATCCACATATTTAAATTCTTCTCATTAATTTCATGAAGTTTATTTTGTTAAACTCCTCTTCTGGCTGTTTTCTTGCCGACAGAGGACAGAGAAGCAGCTGGAGTCAATAGACGAGCTTTACCTGGAGTACGCAAAGAGAGCGGCGCCCTTCAACAACTGGATGGAGGGAGCGATGGAGGACCTGCAGGACATGTTCATCGTTCACAACATCGAGGAGATCCAGGTAAGCAGAAACTGTGCAGTGTGAACCAGGTATGTGCAACATATCAAACGCAGATATGAGGATTTACTAAAGATATCTGAATTAAAAATGAGGCACACAGTAGTAAACACAGAGGTATAAACCACATCTGTGATCTTTGCCTTTTGGTGGCGGTAAAACCAGACGTGTTTGTTTCCTCTCGCAGGGTCTCATCACAGCCCACGAGCAGTTCAAGTCCACCCTGCCGGAGGCCAACAAGGAGCGGGAGGCCATCCAGTCCATCCAGGCCGAGGTGCAGAAGATCGCCCAGAGCAACGGCATCAAGCTGAGCGGTGGGAACCCCTACACCACCATCACACCCGAGAGCATCGACAGCAAATGGGAAAAGGTAAGCTGCAGCCTAACGATTAGTCTTATACCTGACTCTGTTTTTTTGTTGTTCTAGCTCATTCCACCTTTTAGTTTATGTGTACTTCATGCTAAAGAAATCGTAAATATGGTGATGGTGTCTCAGATTTTTTTCTTTTTTGTTAAAGAGGTTCTGGGAAGACACGCAACTGTGTTTGTTTTATTTTATTTTGCTTTTTTATTGTCATTTCTGTCTTCTGCCCCTTTTTTTGCCAACCCAGCAACAATTTAACACTGCAGTAGATAATGTTTACAGTACAG
>NW_024617984.1:0-1970 GCF_008729295.1 Plectropomus leopardus | reverse complement strand
AGACAAACAGTCAAATGTTCAGTGCAGCGACAGAGGAGACAAACAGTCAAATGTTCAGTGCAGAGACAGAGCAGACAAACAGTCAAATGTTCAGTGCAGCGACAGAGGAGACAAACAGTCAAATGTTCAGTGCAGAGACAGAGCAGACAAACAGTCAAATGTTCAGTGCAGAGACAGAGCAGACAAACTGTCAAATGTTCAGCACAGTGACCATAGACTGTATATAAAGATGGATGAAGCGCCCCCACTTAGGGCGGCTGTGGTTCAGAGGTGGAGTGATTGTCCTCTGATCGGAAGGTCAGCAGTTCGATTCCCGGCTCCTCATGTCCTCATGTAGAAGTATCCTTGTGGAAGATACTGAACCCCAATTTGCTCCCGATGCTGCTTCATCAGAGTGTACATGCGTATGAATGGTTGCTACCTAGTAGGTGGCACCTTGTATGGTAGCCTCTGCCACTACTGTGTGAATGTGTGTGTGAATGGGTGAATGTGACATACCCTGTGAAAGCGCTTTGAGTAGTCAAAAAGGCTAGAACATGTGTGTGTGTGTGTGTGTGTGTGTGTGTGTGTGTGTGTGTGTGTGTGTGTGTGTGTACGCGCGCAGGTTAAAATAGTGATAAATGTGTATGTGTCTTTCAGATCTTGAGAAGTCCTACGAAGACAACCAGCGGACTCTGGAGGTGAAGGCGGAGCAGCTGGTGGAGCTGGAGGCAGCTGTGAAGGAGCTGCTTCAGGAGATAAGTCACAAGGTCACGGTCTACAGCACCTGTCTGTTCTAAGGTCAGAGGTCAGAAAATGTCTTTTTAAATACACTGATATAGACATTGAATATTAAGTCATCATTAAAAGACATTAAGTAGGTTATCAACTATTAAGCATTAAAAAAACCTGTCCGAATCTTTTAAAGTTGTCAAACTCATGTAATCCATTATAAAATGTTTGTTTGGAAAGTAAGTCACAAGCTACAAAAGCTTATGAACATGATTGATTGAACAGATAAAATCAGCACATTCATCATATGAGAAAATGTTTTCAAGAGATGTGACAAAAATTTCAATTTTCATTTTTTAATCAGTGAATTGTGAATGTAATTACACCAAAGTAAATGTCTGTCAATAATTCCAGTTTACCTAAAAGTTTTGAGTTGTGAAACACTGAACGTTTAAACCATCTTACCACTATTTTTTATTTCCTCATTTTATATTTGCTGTTGTAGTTTTTTTCTTTGTGGCCAAAACTTTGAACCAAAGAAACTTT
Source organism: Plectropomus leopardus (assembly GCF_008729295.1). Lineage (NCBI taxonomy): Eukaryota > Metazoa > Chordata > Actinopteri > Perciformes > Serranidae > Plectropomus > Plectropomus leopardus. Next base: position 713 of record NW_024617984.1, on the reverse strand, counting down.
AAATAAACACTTAAGTTTTAAACTACACTGTGTCCACTGTTCTTCTCTTATAAATATGTAACAGCAGTTAATATCTCTGTTAATACCAGTTAAAATCCCTGTTAACTACAGTCAATATCACTGTTTACACCAGTTAATATCAGTGCTTTCACCAGTTAATACCTCTGTTAACACCAGTTAATATTTATATACCAGGTATCTCTGTTAATTCCAGTTAATCTCTGTTAACACCAGTCAATATCACTTTTTACACCAGTTAATCTTTGTTAGCACCAGTTAATCTTTGTTAACACCAGTTAATACCTCTGTTAACATCAGTTAATATCAGTGTTGATACCCGTTAATATCTTTAACAGTATTTAATATCAGTGCTTGTGTAACCCAGCTACAGTTACAGTCACTTTATGTTATTGTATTAATATTTGTATTATCTGTGTTTGTATTATTTGTATGTTTTGAATGTAATGCTCTTTAAGGGTAATGTGACGACATCACATTATGACAGTTTTACGACAGGTCACGAGATTTATGACAGTGCGCTCCTAATGAGCACCGCGGGTTAATGCTGCCACGTGTGTGTCGCCGTCTGCTCATTTCATTGGGTCATGTCATGTTTCCCTGCGAGGTGAGCATTATTGTTAAATGTGCCATGTCGTCAGTATTGTAAGAATTGTTACATGTATCACAATTGAGTTTCAGTGGTCGAGTAATGT
>NW_024617983.1:0-2443 GCF_008729295.1 Plectropomus leopardus | reverse complement strand
TCTCATGAAAAAAATAAAAATACTTAATTTCAAAATAAAGTAAAATTCGTATGAAATAAACAAAATTCTTCAGCACAAAATTAAGTAAATTCCTTTGGTATAAAATGAATCAAAAGTCTTAATTACAGAAAATAATCAAAATTCTCAGCAAACAGCAGCAGAAACACCTGGGTTATAATGATCCAGCTCAGTGTCCTCCTGTCTGTCCACCTTCTGCCTCATCCCGGCCTGCAGAGACATGACAGCAGCACAGACTGTAAATAAAGGTATGTATAGCTTATATAGATGTCTATCTGTGTCTGACTGTATCTCTTTATATACAGTCTACGAACAGCACACAGAGGAGACTTCCTGCTTCTTTACTTCAATAAAAAACACACTGAGTGCTTCACTTCACCCAGCGACCAAACAGGAGACTGCAGTTATATCAAATTTCATCAAATATCCACAGACATCAAATATCTATATATTTATTAAGAGAAAAACAACATTTTTTAAATTTATTGTAAAAAAAATTGCATTACAAAAAATGTCAAATGTGCATTTACAAAAAAGAACACACAAACAACAGTACATAAAGTTTACCAAGATGAGAAAATTATAAACAACAACTAGAAAGTTTCGGCAGAAATTTTGGAGGGTGCCTGCCACTGAGGTGCCACTAATTTACGTCAGAGGTGGAGGGGGGGTGGCCATACCTGCACATAGTGCCACAAGAGCTAATTAATGGCCATTAATTACTTACTAGCACCTCTAAGTCGCCACAAGGGCCAATTAAGGGCTTCCTCCACTTGACGAGCCACAGGGGCCAATCAATGGCACACTTGTGGACAAGTGGACCACTGATTACTATCTGGCATCTTGAATTGGCCACAAGGGCCAAATAAGGACCCTCTAAACCTGAGGGGCCACAAGGGCCAATCAATGGCTGTATCTGTATCTGGCTGTATCAACGCTTGTATCTGTGATCTCATTCTTTCGGTCACTACGCAGAGCTCATGACTATAGGTGTGGATTGGAACATAGATGGACTAGTAAATCAAGAGCTTCACCTTCCAGCTCAGCTCCTTCTTCACCACGACAGTCCATATCATGCTCTGTTCTACCCTCACTCGTGAACAAGACCCCGAGATGCTTAAACTACTCCGCTTGGGGCAGCAACTCACTCCCCACCCAGAGAGAACAGTCCACCGTTTTCTGGCAGAGAACCATGGCCTCAGATTTGGAGGTGCTTGGGTTTACCAGGTCTGTCCAGCAGCCTTCCCGGCCACCTGATCCAACTCACCACCAGGTGGTGATCAGTTGACAGCTTTGCAACTCTCTTCACCCGAGTGTCCAAGACACATCAATCGAAGATCATCAATCTTTGGCCTAGGGAGCTCTGGTACCAGGTACACTTATTAACATCCCTATGCTTGAACATGGTGTTTGTTACGGATAATCCACAACCGGCACAGAAGTTCAATAACAAAACACCACTCAGGTTTAGATCGGGCAGGCCATTCCTCCCAATCACATCCCTCCAGGTTTCTCCGTCATTGCCCACATGAGCGTTGAAGTCCCCCAGAAGTCCCCAGTCGGCATCCTTTCCAGGGCGCTGCCCAGAGACTCCAAGAAGGCTGGGTACTCTGAACTGACGTTGGGTGCATACACACACACGAGAGTCAGAGACCTGCATACACGACAGTCAGCGACTTGCAGTTGTATCGATGCGAACCTCTCGTTCCCTGGGGTAAACTCCAACACAGCGGCACTCAGCCGGGGGCTTGTGAGTATCCCCACATCCATCTGGTGCCTCTCGCCCTGGGCAACTCCGGAAAAGGTGAGATTCCAGCCCATCTCCAGGGGTATTGTTCCAGAACCAGTGCTGTTTGTGGAGGTGAGCCCAACTATATCTAGTTGGTACTGTCCACCTCCTGCACCAGCTCTGGCTCTTTCCCCACCAGAGAGAAATTTCTCATTCGGCAGCTTCGGCTCCTTCGTCCTCACGTCTCCTCCTCACCTTCTCTGCTTGCATCCGCCATGGGCAGGACTGAGACGCAAGGAAAGAAAGTGACGGACGTGAGGAGTATGATTACATGCACCCTGTGTGTTGTCCTACACAATAAAACCTTGTCCTCATCTCCTGCTTTACTGCCCAGTCTCCTGTGAACGTCTCTTTCATTGGCTGACGTCGTTTGGAGACACATCAAACCTACGAGCAACCACTCAAATCTCTTTGCCATCTTTCAGCAGCCATGTCACTGATGATGTCACTGTTGGGCTTACCTGAGCAGGTGAGTTCCACGATGGAGGACAAGGATTGGGAGGATGCACACTCCATCAGAGAGGATCCAGACCGAATACACTCAGGCCAGATCCACCAAACAGATATTTCTGAGGACTCCTGTCGTGGTCTGAAAGAAACAGCAGAGCCACAGTCGAGCTCTCTGCAGGCAGCTGC
>NW_024617982.1:0-1760 GCF_008729295.1 Plectropomus leopardus | reverse complement strand
ATTGGGGATCTCTACTAGGACAATATATGTCATATCCCTTCAGCAACTTCAATAAAAATTTGACTTACCATCTGAAGAATTTCTTTGTTATCATCAAGTTCGTCATTTAAACAAAGGTGAAAAATCTCACCACAAACACTCCCTTTTTAGTGACAGATTTATTCCTACTGAAGCAAAGAGATACAAGACATTTTCTGCCGCATTTATACTCTTTGCTTTATGCCATAGATCCCTCAGATATACTATTATTATATAATGTTACACAGAAATAGGAGCGAGATCTGAGTAATGAATATATTGAGGATGAAGCAATAGCCTCTGCCAAAAACACTTTTAGTTACTGTATGACAGAAACTCAATGTATAATACTCCACAGATCCCACATAACACCTTTTATTCTTAATAAAATGAACAACTAGATCTCTCAACTTTGTATCAAAATGTAAGAATAATATTGAGACATACATTAACAATTTTTGGGAATGCCCTAAGATCTAAAAATTCTGGAGTAATATTGCGCAGGAGGATCCCTTACCCTAAAAACTCCATTTAGAGGAACATAAAATAAATAATATTGCTACATTGTCACATTTAAGAAGCTGGAACTCAGGAATATTTAGCATTTTGCATGAGAAAATGACAAATAATTGATTAGAAAAACGGTTACTGGTACATTTTCTGTCAGTTCTTGTGTATTGTAAGTAAGTTGTGTGTTTCTGTGTGTTTCCTCAGGCCTGGTGTACGACTCTCTGATGCAGAAGCATCAGTGTATGTGTGGGAACACCAACAGTCACCCCGAACACGCCGGCCGCATTCAGAGCATCTGGTCCCGGCTGCAGGAGACTGGACTCCGAGCACAGTGTGAGGTATGTTATCAGAAGAAAAAACTCCACACTTAACAGCAAACCAAAGTTGTAAACTGCATATGAAAGTTGTATCCTTCTGTGTGTGTGTGTGTGTGCGCGCGCGTGTGTGTGTAGTGTATCCGTGGGAGGAAGGCCACTCTGGAAGAGCTGCAGACGGTTCACTCTGAAGCCCACGTCCTGCTGTACGGAACCAACCCTCTCCGACAGAAACTTGATTGTAAGCTCTCACACAAATACACATACATACACACAAACACACACACACACACACACACACACACACACACACACTGACTGTCCCTAATTTAATGTTTATTTCCTAATCAACAGGTTCAATCACCCCCATGTTTGTACGGCTACCGTGTGGAGGGGTGGGGGTAAGTGACTCACATTCACATGAATTAAAACACAGTTCTCTCGAGTGATGCAATCTATCCAATAATAATATTAAAAATAATCTGCAATGTAGTAATATTTAAAAGTAATGCAACTTACAGAGATAGTTCAAGACAAATAAATGCACTAGAGCTTCTTAAAAACTGCTGCACTGCACACCAGGGAGCTCTTCCTTTCAGGACCAGTTTACCAAAATTAGCCAAGTAGCTTTATATGAGCAGATATTTGATAGAAATACTGAGAGGTGGGAGAAATGTGTTCAAGAATGGGGAACAAATATGGCATATCTAAGTTGAGATCACAGGAACTGACCCCTGCGTGTGCTGGTATCACAACAGGCCTATTTATTACTTGAAATGTTTTACTTGTGAGTGAAATTTTTGGTATTTTGATATTATTAAGACCTGTAGGTATTTTTTGGTGATTTTATTTATGTATTTATTTTATATTAATTTGTTTAATGCATGGAACTGCTCTGTGGATTACCTTGAGTAACTG
>NW_024617981.1:0-1060 GCF_008729295.1 Plectropomus leopardus | reverse complement strand
CCAGAAAAGTATATTTATAATTATTGTAATTATCATTATTTATTTGTTTTTTTCCCTTTTATGTATTTTTACCTCTTACCAGGTTTTTTTTTTCAGTTTTGTCTTTTATTGTGGTAAATCTCAGGTAGATTTTTTTTATTTACTTCCTCCTGTGTTTTTGGAAAAAATCAAGCCAATTAGTTCAGGTTTCAGAGAGTTAAGCCAATTAACTATTATTAAATTCATATTAATTCATCAATTTACAATCAGACAGACTGACTGTAAGCCTTACCATGCTTTCTGAGTTGGTCTCAGCCCTTCTGTCAGCAGTCGGTGTGACCGGTCGCCTCTCGTACTGTTGATTCGATGATGGAGGTGGTGGAGGCGGAGGGGGCGGGGCTCCACTGTGGCTGCTGCTTCCTGGTTGGTCAAGCAGGTTGCTCATGCTGCTACTGCTTCGTAGAGAAGGGCTACTGAAATTAGGGAAAAAAAACTTTAATTTTTTGTATAATCTTTTTTTTTTTTATTAGACACTTGAGCTTTAGTCTTTAAAAGTCTGTTGTCCATCATGCTTAAAGCAGATTACATTTGAACACAAGAATATTGAACACTGAAGCATGGGATTTCATGTCAAATTCATATGCTAAGCGGATCTGATCCACATTAACATTAACATTTTGGATATTTATCTGCGACGTGTGTCCGCAGTGACTGAGCGGAGTTTTAGTTTAAGCCCTCTTACTGGTTTTCCTCACAGCAATGGGTCACCCAAATATCTTAAATAGTTCATGTTATTATTCCAGGCCTACACTTCACGCTGACCCCTTTTTAAAAGTTTTGGGCCCATAAAACAATAAGGACAGCCTGAGGGAGCTGCAGATTTATGTACTTTGGACTGTGGGAGGTGAGAGATACAGACACGAGGCAGGATGAACGCAAACTGTGGGGAAATAATCAAACCTGCTTTCTCTGATAGCCAGTATACTCTTCACAGTATAAATAATCAAGTGGTTCTCTGTCAATGTTAGACTTTGGCTATTAAAGTAATAATTTGAGGTTGAAAAATATGCTTATCACTCTG
>NW_024617980.1:0-2556 GCF_008729295.1 Plectropomus leopardus | reverse complement strand
ATACCTGAGTTATACCTGAGTAATACCTGAGTTATACCTGAGTAATACCTGAGTTATACCTGAGTAATACCTGAGTAATACCTGCCTGATGCAAAAGCCCTTGACCAGCAGCCCAGGACGGGGCAGCTGTGACAGACGGGTTTTGGTAAACCTCCGTTCACTCGGAGTAAACCAGCTGTTACAGATGTGCAGAGAGACAGGGACACACTCGTCTGACACTAACTGCAACCTGACACACACACACACACACACACACACACACCCGGATAAATGTCGGTGATGGTCTGCATGCTCTGTGCAGAACATGCAGACCAAGCTAACGCAGGTTAGTCGGCAGCCTGCGGGAAAGTGTTTATGTGTTGCTAGGCAACAGCTGTCGCGTCCAGCGGCTGAGGAACTATTTGTGTCGGCGGAGCCAAAAAAATCATTAAATAAACAAACAAATCATGGAGCGGCCTCTAGCTCACCTGCTAGAGTGTGTACCCCACATGCCGAGGCCTTTGCAGCGCCCCGGGTTCGATTCCGGCCGGTGGCCCTTTGCTGAGCGTCATTTTCACTCTCTCCCATAATTCCTGTCATTCTGCAGCTGTCCTATCAATGAAAGGGAAAAATCCCCCAAAAATAATCGTAAAATTCCCCAAACAAATCCTAATCTGTTGTCACTTGTTAACTAATAAAAGGCGCTCGCAGACCTGTTGTGGAATAGAAATATCTCTCCGGAGGTCGTGATGTTGTTGTATTTCATTGTGGCCGTGATGGCGAGTCACCAGAAGATGCCTGAAGCCTGACTGACAGGCTCCGCCCACCAACAGATCTCACGAGGTCGTACGCGACTGATGATTGATTTACACGCCGTAGAAACACTCATGAACTCCGTGTCACGTTAATCTTCGTGTGTACTGTCACCATGTCTGTCTGTTGCGCTTCCGTCTTCAGTCGGCTCGCCTCCTGATTGGCTGTTGTTCTGTTCCACGTGGCAATCCACAGAGTGCTCGGCGGTCCACGGTGTTCCCGCCAAACAACAGGATTTCTGATTGTTATTATTGAACATGTTTAATTTTATCATTTGAACGCAGCTCAGGATCATTTGAAGGACTATCAGCTGATCAGCCTCTGCTGACTTTGGTCAGAATCAGAATCAGAATCAGAATACTTTATTCATCCCAAGGGGAATTCTGTTCGTAACAGTGCTCCGCTCAACAACAACAAACAGGTAAGAAAAACAAGACAATGCACAAAGTGCACATAATGGGAGGTGGGAGAAGTAAAGTCGGCCAGATTATCTTGTAACGTGTACTCGCTTTAAACGCCTGAGGTGGTGGCCTTCGCCTCCATCTGAGCTACAGGCCGGCAGCTGGCCGGCAGCTCGTCATTGATCCGCAGCTTCTGTCCGAGCTCAGCAGCTGGGGAAGTAAACAGACGGAGAGCTGAAGATTTTTGGAAACTTTGCTTTCAGCGTTTACGTGTTGTTGTTCAGTGTGCGTCCTTGTCTCCTAAGAGCAGATTTCTGGCCAGCGTCCGCCGCTTGGCTTTATTTCCTCGTGTTGCCTTAATCTTTTTGAAACCGAAGGAAAAAATGTGTTTTTAAAAACAGCCGTGTGGGTGATGCAATGTGACATCTGCAGGAGAAATCAGCTGAGAGCGACAGAGGCTCTGCAGGGAGGAACCAGGAGGAGGAGCAGGAGGAGCAGGAGGAGGTGAAGCCCACTGCAGAGGAGGCTGACAGAGGTGATGATGATGAAGATGATGAAGATGATGAGGAGGATGATGAGTTTGATTCCAGTGATGAAGAGATTCTGACCAAATCAGGTGAGTCCATCAGAGACTTTTATTTTGATATCTGACAGGAAGCAGAGATGGATGTTTTAATAACTTGATAATCAATAAATGAAATCAGCTGAACTGTGGTGCTGATCAGAAAACGGATCTTTGTTTTCACTTTATTGTTAAAAAACAAACAAAGTTTAAGATAAATGTCTCTTCATGGCTGACTTCCTGTTTCCTGTCAGACACACTGAGAGACAAAGAGCGTCGGGGGAGGAGGAGGAAGGAGGCAGAGGAGGTGAGGAAGAGGAGGTGATGACTTCAGCGTCTTCATCAGGCTGAGCTGGTTGCCGTGGTAACGGGTGTGTATGTTTTCAGGCCGCGGAGGCATTCTGCGAGGACGCGTCTCAGTACGATGATCAGCTGACCTTCGATGACATGAACCTGTCCCGACCGATCCTCAAGGTGAACCTCCGCCCCGCAGCCTCCAGGCCTGGAAAAGTTTGGGAAACTAAATACACCCTGAAAGTTTTGGAAAAGGCCTTGAATTTAGTTTCACAAACCTGTCCAATAACACATGATGTGTTCAAGGACCGTCAGAAATGTAAAATTCTACAATTCTACAATTTCATTTAGCAGACGCTTTTATCCAAAGCGACGTACAACACAAGCAAGAATTTAGACTTAAGGATAAAACCCTTAGTAAGTGCAAAAAGTGCTTCAGGTGTGATTGGTCACAGGTATTGCCGTCTAGTGGCAGAAGTCGGCACTTCTTCTGCCACTAGACGGCAA
>NW_024617979.1:0-4497 GCF_008729295.1 Plectropomus leopardus | reverse complement strand
CACACACACACACACACACACACACACACACACACGTTGCACAGTCACAGTAAACTGTATATAAAGACACACATGCCTGCACATAGACATTTATTTCATTTGCGTGTACATAAACACACATCTGGAAACACACACACACACACACACACAAAGAAAGGCTGGCAGTCTGGTGTTCTTCAAGTTAATTTGACACAGAATCGATTTGATCCCTAGTCATCTCAATAATGATAGAAAAGATGCTAAATGCAATAGAATCTCTGAAATCTAATATTTTGGGGTCAAATCGTTTAATGAAGAGCAATCTGACTCTGGACTTTCAGTGTTTGTACTGCAAGCAATCTATTAGGATGTTGTTTTTCCAGATGCTTTGTTAGATTATGGGAATCTTAAAACAGTAACTGCAAAATTGTCTGAAGGAACTGTAACAGAACTGTTCTTGAAAATAAAATTACATTTTAGGCATCTGATTGAGCTCTCACTCGGAGAGACATTCCATAGTCTACACAGAAGGGTGAAGAAGAAGAAAAATCAAAGCAGTTGTCGCTCAAATTAACTTACACATCTTTAACAGAAATATTGGGCAAAACATCGGCTGGCTAAATCTATGTTTTCTGATGCTGTTTTCAACTATAGCCAGATGAACACACCAACATGTCTTTTTTTGATCAATAAGCTAAACTCTTGTTATTTACGTGATGAGATGCAATGTTACATGGACAGATTTAAGGTTTAAATGCGTGGTGAGTGGACAAACAATGTATGAAATATTACAATTTGAATATGAACAAATTTATATTACATTTAAATAGGCTCAATGAAATTCTGTCTAGGATGATAGTTTTAATGCATGCCGAATGATTCCAAGACAGCCTACAAGAAGGAAATTTATTCTGATGAATAAGATCTGTATGTCACAAAATGCTAGTTATATAAACGTGTTTTATTTGTGACACAGGGTAAGAAATAACCCTTCGGCTGACATCTATTCCTGCAGAGGCTGATAATAGCTGTGATTGTGTGTCTGAGCCACAGCTTAGTGAAAAGGGACCTTTGAGTTGTTTATTTTCACAATCACGTGCAACAATCATACTTTAACCTTATATGTGAGTGCTTTGTGGTTCCTTACATGGGTGTGCATGTGTATTTCTCTAAGTGTGTGTGTGTGTGTGTGTGTGTGTGTGTGTGATTACCCATGCTGTTATCAGCGGCAAGCCGCCATTCACTCCAGCTGAAATGAAAGGTTTTCCTCTGTCACAAAGCAGTTTCTTTGTTTCCATGGTGCTATGATTCTGTCAAAATCCCAGAGAAAACAGAGGGGGGAGAAAAAAAATCAATGTCCCCCATCACCAACAGCAGTCTCAGCCTAGCGGGCTGCCGCCATGCAAGTACACACGCCAACACATGCATACACAGACAGTGGGGGACAAAAACACAAAAAGTTGCCCTTGCAACTTAAATCTGTTTATTCGATTTTTTTTTCCACTGAGGGAAGTGGACAACACTATATTGTGGATATTTTTGATAATAGCAGGAGAATGCTTGAAAGGGTAATTATCCTGAGAAGTGTTCTATTATTTTGTAACACTCATACAAACTGTAGATTCAGATCATATCGACATTATTTACAGCTGCCTGTGCTGAGTGTGAAGAACAGGGAATGTAATTTACTCCAACAGTCTCTCATCTCTCTGCAAGTCTTTGTCATTAGAGGATGTGTCTGTTAGAAACAGCATATGCTGAGAAAAAACAAGGACATTTGTTGGTATTTGTCATATTGTTTTAAAAATGCTGTATATATGTCTGTTATGAGCCAAGATAATAGGCAGTGACAAAAGATGTACAAGTCTTAAGGTTGAACTTTATTTACTCAAAATCTTAATACGTCTCTGGGATAGATTAAAAATTGTGGAGAAAGGTTAGAGGTTTAGAAATGGAGAAGTCTTTCCAGATTATTTTCAAGGGATTCTTCCTTTAGATTCCAAACTGAGATAAACACTAAAATGCTAGAGGGAGAAGGCAGAGATGACAGCTGAATAAAATCAAACAGCCTCACTAACACACTATAACTTTTGAATTGCATCTGGATGTGATCTTTTTTTCCATATTGATGACATGCCAGCTGCTGATTCTGCATTACTGGCATCAAGGAAAAAGATCAGCCTTCATAAGGACAACAGAGTGGCTCATAGGCGATGAACACTGCACACAATGCAACATAAGAAGTTAAAATAAAACTACAAAAATGGTGGTAATAAACTTATGCATTTTAATTGTGGTGCAGACTGACCAACTCAGGCTGCACCTGAGTTGGTCAGTCATGAGCCAGTAATTGGTGCATAACACATGTAATCAGGAAGGCTGTGATCATGTGACCAATGTGCTGATGGGAGTAAAGAAGGAAGTAGTACAAAGACCAGAAAGTCCAAGTGTAGGGAGGCAGGTTGGGGTGGTGGACAGGTCAAACAAACACAGGACTTTACACCAGAACACCAGAGTTTGAAACTGTGTGATACTAACTTTGAGCTATTTTAAAGTACATCATCAACATGTTACTTTTCCTTAACCTATGTAACATTACGTTTATTATAAAATACGAACTATTGTATGAATTTTTTGAAGATATCAAACAAACTGTTGCATGAGGATATGTTGACCAACAGCACATTAGCTGTAAGCTATCATATATATAAGCTATAACTACTTAAGCTATAACAACTTATGCACTGTGGGGTGTGCTCAACCCAAGTTTCAACCTCAGGGCTGAAATAGGAAGGAGTGCCAAAAACTGCATTTTTTTGAATGGCCACACTAACCTCCAAAATCCCCGTAGAAACCCCGTGTTAAAATGCCCAACTTTTCAGCATAAATAAACAACAGCCTGATAAAATATCTATACTGAATCCACATTTAATACTCCCCTTAATGATAACTGTACAGGGGGTGAGTTTTATATAACTCACATGTTTAAATGTAATTAAAATGTTATATGCATAAATAGGGGTTAGTCCTCTTGGATGGCCATGTTTGACATGCCGAACTTAAGGCTTCAAAGCTAGAGTTCACAGACCAATGGATGATGTCACGGTAGTTACATCCATTTTTTTTAAATACAGTCTATGGGTGATACACAATAACATCATTCAGTATCTATTGAATGTAACTCATAAAACTCATGCTAGTAGTAAAAAAAGTTAGAAGTAGGCCTTTTGCCTGTACAGATGAGGGTAGAATAACACAAAACTTGCACCATACATAACAATGTCACCATTGGCAATGCTTCTGCATATTTAAAACCACGGACATTATGGTTTCATGTAAAGTGCCTTGAGAAAATAATGTAGCCAGTAGCTCATTCTTTTAAATATTGGTGCCATAATGTGGACAGGCCCTGTTATTGATAAAGTAAACAATAATAACAGAGACTTTTAAAGGTCAGGTCAGAGCTTTTAATATTTTTCTCTTTTTTTGCTGTATGTGTATCCATTTTTATTGTTTAGTTTCCAGTGATGCAGTTTTAGTTTCAAGAGTGACACAGATGGTTTAGCTGAAATACAGTATGTTACCCCACCACTGCTTAGTTATATCTGAATGAATGCAGAAGTCAGTTTGCTGAAGTACATGATTTTTTTTTTCTGTCTTTACCAATCAATCGTCATTGAAAGTGTCCTAACCCAAGACGCTGAAGACCCTTGCCTTTTTAATGGAGGAAATTGCTCATATTTGTTGTTCAGTATTTGAAGAAGTACTGAAACCTTTGAAATTGTTTTTTGGAATTAAACAAAATTTTCTAAAAAAAGAAAAAAAACCCAGCAGATTTATGAGTTGGCCATTTGATTTTCATTTTGATCTGATCTCAACCATCCAGCATCCACACATTCATTGACAGCAACTGACACATAAAGTTGTAGTATTTAACAGACAACACTGCAGGGTCACTGCAAGAGCTTTCAGGGCCAGAGACACAATTTGACAGTTTTGGCCTTACTTCCAAATATAACTAAAAAACAATTATTCTATTTTGGAACTCTTTAGGGGCCCAAAAATTGTTCTCCCTTCTTGAAGACTACTCAGAAGAAAGGAACCAGTGAAGTGTGTGTGTGTTTGTCTGTCTCCCCTGCCACTGATGGCTAATGTGAGGCCATTAGTGTGTGTGTTTGTTTGTGTGTCCCTCTTAGAACCCCCTTCATGCTTTTAAGACACTCCTCAAGATTCTTCAAGGCTGAAGATACACACAATAGACAGTCTGGAGCATAGGTGGAAGTGTGTGTGTGTGTGTGTGTGTGTGTGTGTGTGTGTGTGTGTGTGTGTGTGACTGTGTGTGTGTGTGAGAGAGAGAGAGACTGTTTACAGTATTTGTGTGTGTTTTCATGAAAGACCACTTGCTGGTCTTCAAGGAAGCCCTCCAAAGTTGGAGACAGGCAGCCAGGACATCAAACCCAGTCATTAAAGAGGCTTTCACAGAAAAAAAAAGGAGGCAGGTGATGAAGATGATGATGA
>NW_024617978.1:0-1297 GCF_008729295.1 Plectropomus leopardus | reverse complement strand
CCTTATTCTATGACGACCACCTGACTCATCCTCAGGACATCAACCTGTTCACTGATGCGGGTCTATCTGCCGGTTTTGGGGGGTTTAACGATGGAAGATTGATGGAAGATGGTTCATAGGTGAATGGCCCACAGAGCTGGAAAGAGAATGCCAGGTCACTTCATCTGCTCTCTTTGAGATCTACCCCATCATAGTCGCCACCATCTTGTGGGGTTATGACTGGAGCTGCAAATCCGTCCTCATCTACTCAGACAATCTTGCAGTAGTTGAGATCATAAACAAAGGTCACTCCAACTCCCCATCTATCATGCTGTTCTTGCGTCAGCTAACCTGGCTCTCTTTCACACACCAGTACATACTCTGTGCAGCTCATGTTCCAGGCCACTTCAATGCTATAGCTGACTCACTGTCTCATTTATCTTTTCAGAAATTTAGAAGCTTGGCCCCTTATGCAGACGCACACCTGACTCCGGTTCCTCCATTTCGGCCTCAACTGTCAACATCTAAATCCAGCTCTAATGCCCCTGACCTTGGAATCTCAGAACACAATATCACACAATAACACAACACTCAATAGCCCCTGCAACTATCTCATCATATTGGTCTGCTTGGAATTGTTTCCACTACTTTCACAACTGGCATAACTTAACTTTTCCTTCTTGATCTCATCACCCTAACCTGCTTTATCACCCACGCCCATTCTGCCTTGGGAATAAAAACCCAGACAATCAAAGTCTACCTCAGATGCTTTTCTTGACCTTCTGTTTGCATCCGAATCCGGCCAGGTGGTTACCTGCTTCTGGTTCCACCAACACTTTCAAGTTCTGTCTTTGTCTGGGATCCTTCCCACACATTTCTCCGGACACTCTTTCAGAATTGGAGCCGCCTCCCGCAGTGGCATACCAGAACACTTGATTCAGATCATGGGCCGATGGTCCTCCCAAGCCTAGCGCCGTCACATCCGTTCTGACCTAAGAGATCTCAAGTCCGCTTTGTCCACTCTTAAATAATGCGCGCTTTTGGGGGTCAGTCATGCCCGGGAACCACGGCGGATTCCCCACTGAAGCTTCCCCACACCGCACTCAACAATCCATCCAACAATAATTCATCATCCATGACTATACCAATTATATTCATGTCAATAAATTGTCAAAATGATCTTCTCGTTGAAGGTGTGGTCCTTGCTAGTGAAATGTGTTTAATGATGAGTTCAGGAGGACATTAAGTCTCATCCATCTGCCATGACCAAGAGAAACTTGAATTCAAAAGGTGTACAGTTGTATTGCACTGTTTCATT
>NW_024617977.1:0-1023 GCF_008729295.1 Plectropomus leopardus | reverse complement strand
TATAGTATGGCAAAAATGTCCAAATTTGACATGTCCCAAAAACAGCTTAAAACACCCCAAAACAGCATAAAAAACTCTGCTGAGTTAGCCATAGCATTAAAATATACAAATATTGCCAAAAACACCGTATTATAACATGTCAAATAAAAAACCAAAACAGCAAGGCTATAGTATGGCAAAAATGTCAAAATAAAGCATGTCCCAAAAACAGCTGAAAACACCTCAAAACAGGATAAAACAGCCTGCTGAGACACGCCATAGCAATAAAACATGCAAATAGCGCCCAAAACACCATAATATGGAGTGTCGAAAAAATGACCAAAGAAGCAAGGCTATAGTATGGCAAAAATGTAAAATTTGACATGTCCCAAAAACAGCTAAAAACACCTCAAAACAGCATAAAATAGCCTGCTGAGGGAAGCCATAGCATTAAAATATGCAAATATTGCCAAAAACACCATATTATAACATGTCAAAAAAATGATGAAAACAGCAAGGCTATAGTATGGCAAAAATGTCCAAATTTGACATGTCCCAAAAACAGCTTAAAACACCCCAAAACAGCATAAAAAACTCTGCTGAGTTAGCCATAGCATTAAAATATACAAATATTGCCAAAAACACCGTATTATAACATGTCAAATAAAAAACCAAAACAGCAAGGCTATAGTATGGCAAAAATGTCAAAATAAAGCATGTCCCAAAAACAGCTGAAAACACCTCAAAACAGGATAAAACAGCCTGCTGAGACACGCCATAGCAATAAAACATGCAAATAGCGCCCAAAACACCATAATATGGAGTGTCGAAAAAATGACCAAAGAAGCAAGGCTATAGTATGGCAAAAATGTAAAATTTGACATGTCCCAAAAACAGCTAAAAACACCTCAAAACAGCATAAAATAGCCTGCTGAGGGAAGCCATAGCATTAAAATATGCAAATATTGCCAAAAACACCATATTATAACATGTCAAAAAAATGATGAAAACAGCAAGGCTATAGTATGGCAAAAATGTCCAAAT
>NW_024617976.1:0-1503 GCF_008729295.1 Plectropomus leopardus | reverse complement strand
TTTTTTTTTTTAATTTTAATGATTTTTATAATTTTATTCTTTTATTAAATTACGTAATTAAATTTAATTTTTACTCTCTCCATTGTTCTGTATGATTTTCATTGAGCCTCTGTGAGTGACGACCCTCCCTCCATCATAAATGAGTTCTCAGATTTTAAAAACTAACTCACTGTTAGCTCATGCAAACGCTTTATTTTTGGTCAAATTTTAAACGAGACAGTATAAAGTGATTTTAATGAAATATCGCTCTGATCACTCATAGCTCAGATTTTTTAAAAATGTTTTATTTATTGAAGTGTTTATCTCACATGATGTAATGGGGTAAAAAATGCCAAAAATGTTTAAAGGGAAAAAACAAACAAATTTTAAAGATAAAAATTACAAAGAAAAAAGGAAAAAAACATTGCCAATGTTCACCAATAAATGAATATATCTCCAAAATGTAGTCTTTGAAAATTACCAGAATGTTGTCTATGCAAATCCCATAAATGTTTTCCAAAAATATGCCAAAATATTATTAATGAAAAAAAAGTCAAAATGTTTTCTTTTTAAAATTGCCACCAAAAATAATTAAATAAATAAATAAAAACTAAAAATCACCAAAATGTCTTCTGTTAAAAACATCAAAAAGGAAAAACAAAGCCAAATTTAAAAACAAAACAAACAAATACAACACACACGAAATACAGCCATCTTGAGTTCTGTTCCCCGACCCTAAGCCAAAATAAGAGGCTCCGCCGGGTAGCCTCGGGTCTCGATGCATAAATCCTTCCCCAGTGCTTAAATAAATGATTTGATATTCCTCCCAGTTTTTCCTTTTGTTGCTGCAGAGATGATCCGGCTGTGAGAGACGAGAGCAAAAATCACATCGTCACTTTCATATTTTTTCATGAAAATGCAAAAATTGCCTTTCCCACTAAAATGATGACTCATATCACAATTACAACATCAGTCATAATAACTTCAGTGTGATGTTTCACTGTATATCATGAAGCCCTGCTACATGAACAAAGTGATTTAAAACTGATGGTTTTTTTCTCCTGGTTTGTAGTTTGAGTCCCAGAGGCTGGTGCTGCTGGAGGCCGGCTGCGGCGTCGGAAACTGCATCTTCCCGCTGCTGGAGGACGACCTCAACATCTTTGTGTATGCCTGCGACTTCTCCCCGAGAGCTGTCGAATATGTCAAAGTAAGATATCATCAAATATACATCTAATGCACAGCAGTGAAATGTTAACTGTAAACTGTGTTACGTTAACCGAAAACGACACATTTACACCTCTGAGCCGACCAGTTCAAACTCAGTCTGCTGGCTGATGACCAGTTCTGGGCTCAAAAATGTCAGTTTGAGTCGGTTTCAGTGGAGCATTTTTTGGAGCTGAGCTGGAAATTCACTGATTACACTAAAATACACAATCTGGATTCAATTTATGCCATATGAACGCACACAGACACAATTATCAAAACATGACTGAATTCTTTATTTTGGTTTCATGCGTCATACAG
>NW_024617975.1:0-8322 GCF_008729295.1 Plectropomus leopardus | reverse complement strand
TATTTATTTATTCCTTGCCTTTATTTATTTATACATTCTTTAGCTTTATTTATTTATTTTACATTTTTCCTTGTCTTTTTCTGCTAAATTTTCAGGTAATTTTCTTGTACCTTGTAACTTCTAACATGCCACGTTTCAAAGGGTTAACCCAAGCTCACATGTGATCCTGTGGGTGCCTTACTATGTCAACTTAAGTCATTTTGTAAAAGTCCTGTAAAATTAACCTTAATTTGTCTAAAACGCCTCTCTGAGGCTTATACAGAGTGAATTGAAAGCTGTTCTTATTCCATATTGTAGTACATGTACACACATGGTCTCATTAAAATGGTAGAACTCAGAAGTTTTTCTCCCCCAAAACTCAGAATCACTGTATGTGCTTCTGTCACTGAGTAACAGAAGTATTAAACACACTGAAATCAGAGTTGTTGTTATTGTTTTTTAATCTTTGTGTGAATATTTTCCATTAAAAAATAAGATAACTTGAACTGGAAGGTATTTATCTAGAAAACATATTGGGACCAAAGCATGAAACCTCACTTCATCCAAATTCAGAGCAGAAAACAAAATCACAGAATATAAATATTTTGCTCATACATTTTTCAAGGTTTTTTTCAGGTGTCTTTAAAAATAAAAGAGGGTAAAACAATGAACTGAATGTGTGATTATGAGTAAAAAACAAATCAACACAGACAGAAATGTCTATTTTAGAGATTACTGTAAATAAAACACTCTTAGAAAACCTAATTTGACCATAAAATTGTTTTTTTTCCCTTAAGACAACAGAGGAGCCACTTGTTTATCATTTCTGTATATTTATAACAGTCTGTGATGACAATAAGGGGTTAAAAACTGCTGCGAGTGTCATTTACTCCAAGACCCAGAGGCCATTGGGCTTTTAATGACTGTAAGGCCACAGGAAGTAGTTTAGGCACTTCCTTTAACTTGCCTTGCTTTCAGTATAAAAGCTCCTATTGGCTCAGTGAGGTGTCAATCAAAAGGTCAGAGGTCAGCCTCCATTTTGACACTGAGGAGTCAGTATACCTGCATGCAAACAGAGGAAATTATGGAGAAATAGAAACGTTTCAAAGATGCAGCGGCACTTTGTGGATTTCTGTGGATGTAATCATGTGTTTGGACAAATATTTGGCTGGATTTCGATCATCTGGACCTTTAGGAGAACCAGAGGAGGAACTTTTCTGTGGATCTCAGTCACAGCTCACAGGTGAGTCACACTGTTTGTTTGTTTGTTTGTTTGTTTGTTTGTTTGTCTGCAGAGGAGTTTATTGAACCTGCTGTGGTGGTTGTGTCTTGAAATCGTAGCTCTCCAATGATTGGTCGGATGTGTAAACTACTTAACATCTTTCAAACCTGATCAATCAATCAATCAATCAGTCAAATTTTATTCATATAGCATCTTTCAAGCAAACTGAATGAAGCTCAAAGTGCTTTACAGTTTGACTGAAGAAACAAAAAACAAAAACAACATGGGAAATGAATAGAAATGGATCTCAGAAAAAAATAGGATAAGTAAAAAACCATAAAATTGTGATGGTGAGACATTACATAAAAGCCAGATTAAAAAGATAGGCTTTTAGTTTATGTTTAAAAGTATCAAAATGTCCAGCTCCTCTGTGATTAGCTTGATGTCTTTTAGAAAACATGGGGAGAGGACAATGGGCAATGTGAAAGAAAAAAATGACCCAAAAATTGGCAAGAAATTAGGAAGAAATTTGTAAATAAATAAATACATAAATTGTATATATATGTACCCGAGAATTGTTAAAATAAATAAATAAATATTTAAAAAAAAATAAAATAGATAAAAAGAAAATAAAATGCAATAAGAATAAATGGATAAAATTAACACAAATAAATAAAGTTAAAAATAATAATAAACAGGGAAATGACCGAGAAAAAGTTCTTATAATTTACAGTAACTCTACAATATAATTTCAAAAATGTCATTATGATAGTTTATCGACATTTTCCCCTTGCTTTTCTAAGATCATTTTCTAAATCTGCTGTTTTCTAGCAATTTCTCACATATTCAGTTTGATTAATTTTCTTAAAGCTGGTTGCATAAGCACTAATAGGATCCAGTGGATTGTATATCTGATGTAATTCGAGACCATTTAAAGAACATCACTGTAAGCCAGTTTTCTTAAAATAACATGTATCACTGTATCGGCCTGAGGAATCCTGTTTTGGGTTGAGAAGCGTGCAGGGATGTTGTGGTCACCGATGGGACACGTCCTCCTTGGGTGTGGACACTGTGTCTCATCACTGTGTCATTCTTGAGAACATTGTGTCCCAGACAGACTGATGTGTGTTTGATGCGGTTGTTAGGTGTCACTCTGTGACATGCTTTTAGTCACACCTGTGTGCTGTTGGTGTGTTTGGTTTTCTGTTATTGATTTCTGATGTCATGATGTGACATCATCATGTTTCCTGCTTCGGCGAGCTGTGAAAACGTCGTGTGATGACCATAACCCACATGTTCTCTGGTTCCTCTCCTGCTTTCATTTTTTTTTTTACATTTCATTAGAAAAACTTCCTCATTTGTTTACAAGAATCTGTCTGCCTCCTTCGGTGGTGCAGCCTGCAGGCTTTTTACTAAACACTTGGAGATATTTGCGTAATTTGAACTTGGATCAAGAACATTTTCCTGCCGAGCCCGTTACTGCTGCCAGAGGCCTCATGAGCCTGCTCTGGGTTTTTCCTAACGTCCCATCCTTTCACTTTCGTCCTCCGTCTCTGCTTGTTCTCAGTCTTCATTATTTATTTTGGCATGTATTCAGACTTTATCCAGGAAACTCCCCCTCCTGTTGTTTATTGTATCCTCGCTCATTTATTCTGCAGACAGATGATTAGATCTCCAGGACTTTTAGAATTTAAACCATCACTTTGTCTCCTGTGCTTTCATTTTCTGTTTGCAGACTGTTCTGTTTTTTCAAATGTTGAAGTAATGCAGAAAATAGAAATAAGGCCAAGCTGATGTACTGCTCACCACATTATGTGCATCCGTTTATTAAAGTTTTATGATTTCACCTGATCTGCAGTGTGAAATGATGTTGTAGACTTGAAATGAAACAGTCAATCAATTTTTCTGCATTATGTTTTTAAGTTTTCGACAGATTATCAGGGCCGATATTTGGCTTTGTACCGATTATCTGTATTTGCTTTTTATTTTAAAGATCGCCGATAAAATTAATTAAAAAGTGCAAAGAAAGTGACAGCATGGGAGGAGCTTTTTCACTTGACTTTATAAAAATAAAGTTGCAGGTGCTTTCTGTATGTGAAGTTGAACATTTCAGTTTTGATTACGTTCTAAATATTACCAGAAAGATTTCCATTTTTATTGTAAATGCATATCGGTTCCAAATATTGGTTATCGGTTTCATTAACTACTAATAATCAGTATCAGCCCTGGAAAAACCAATGCAGGCACGTAGTTTGTATCTGATCCTGCAGACCAGATCAAAGTGTGTGAATTGAAGTTTAAACTGGAGTCAGAAGCTACGATCATCACAACTGGATAAAGAGAGAAAAGGCCTCTTAAAGGTCTGTTTTTAGGGAAATGTGATTATTTTTTTCCCTTCCTGGATGACTCTGCCTCTCAGAAATCCAAATGTACAGTTAACAGTGACATTTTTAAGCCACTGCCGTCACAAACTTATCTCCAGACGTAACATTTCCTCTGTTGCATCTTTCGGACGTTATCAGCTCAGAACATCCGTTAAACTGCGTCCGCATCTCCTCGAATGCTCTCAGGTTGCCACGATTTTCTCAGAGTGGTCTCCTCCGTCCTCGGCGCCCCCCTCCCTCCCCGCCCCCTCTGTCAGGCTGTGTGTGGCATGTGGTTTGGCCTCCTGCCCGAGTCTATTCAGTGTGGGAGAACAAGGCCCCCCAGTGTGCTCTGTTTTGCACATTCCTGGGCCCTGACATCAGCCCGCTGCAGGAAGGACGCTGCCTCTGCAGCCAAACGGCTGTGTGCGGGAAGAGGCCCCCTCCTGACCCGGCAGTCTGGCTGGCGGACCCTGGCAGGGAGGGGGGCCCCCGCCATCTCTGACAGCACTAGCCCCCACAACAATGCAATCAAAGGCATGCTTTACATACCACATGTTGTTTTGAGGCATAAATTAGATGGAGATGCCGGCGATGGTTAAGATGGATTATCCCAGCAGAGACGGCCATATGGAAATTTAGGTCACACGCTGAATGTAAATATTATGTTTCGCAAAATGGCAGCGAAGCCAACTGACGACGGAGGGCTTGTTTAGTGCTGGTTTAGTCTTGTTTGCACTTTGTGTCTTTAGCAGACTAATGCACAGAATTCGTCCTCTAAATATCAAGCTAAAGGCTAAAGTTCAAGTCTTTTCATGATGCTCGTGTGTGTTTAACGGGTATAATGCTCACCTTGTCGACCACCTGTACGCATGCTAGCTGTAAGCAATATGGAAACCATTAGTTTTGAAGGAACTTTATTAACCATTGAAATTTGACATGATGATCACATGAGAAGAAAGTTGAAGTTATTAAGGATTCTCCAATCAAGATTTTTGTTTTGCTTCCTGATCCAAGTCGAGTTAATATTGACTATCTGCTGATACCGAGTCCCGATACAATACTTGTTTTTTTTTTTTTTTTCAACCTAACAATGTGCTTATTTTGACGCGCAGCAGATGCAGGAGGATGCCAAGTGAATAATATATAGGTTACAAAGTCTGACAAGCTCATTTTAACCTAGAATATCTAGGAAACTAATTGCCTTGAAAAATAGAAGTAAATATAACTAAGTCTTAATGGATGATTATCTTTTACAATTACAGTCTTTATTTATCTGTATTCTGCATATTCGTATTTTCTCAGGCATGCTGTCCGGGCTCAGGCTCACTTCTTTCAGGCTAATTGTTGTATATTCTGACAGCCATCACTGATATTTTTTCACTGCATCTGCTAATTGCCAACTAATTTATTTGAATGTGTGATCTTTCTACTCTTTTGTCGTGTTTAACATGTTTCAAAGGCATCTGCTTATTTTGAACATAACAGAGCAAAATCCAAATTTAAATTGGAATTTCTCATATATTGATAAATGCTAGAATACATGTTAATTTCCTCCTGTAAAAACATTATACACAAATTTGGTCTGCTTATATTTCACGAGTAGGATCCGGTGTGTGGTTAAGTTTAGGGAGCATTTACACGGCAACGTTCTTGCACAAAACATGTTTTGGCCTTTTGTTCACAGGACACCGGCGTTTACGGGGCCTAAAACAAAAAAAAACGTTAAAAAACAGGCTTTTCATAATACTGCACAATTCAGGATGAAGTAAAAAGATCATGAACAGGGAAATAATGGCGTAAATGTAAGCTGAATTAAAACTATGATAATAACATGATATTTTCATTATGATATTACATGTCTGACAGCCCGCTCCAGTCAGGAGAGGTTGGCCTATTATCAGCACAATGTTCTTAAATTTACCTGAAGTTTGTTTAAGATGGAGCTTTTCATTTTTATATAAATAAAAAGCTCCATCATCTAACAAAAAATAAATATTTAAACCTTATGATATCTTCATATCTCACTTAGGAGTAAAAGGGAACCTTTAAGCTTGACTGAAGTAGTGATTTGATGTATATCGTGATATATATCGATATCAACTGACATGAAAAAACGTATTGTGACAAAACTTTTTTCCATATCGCCCAGCCCTACTTTGGGCTTGGATTTATCTTTTGCTCTTTGTCCCATATGAGGAAATCTGTGTGCCCGTGTTCAGACAAGGACAAACTGACCTTTCAGCATGGCCAAAACTGGAAAAAGAATTCAAGATTAAAGACTGTTTATTGACATTCCTGAGTTTAGAGAGAACAGACTGTTCCTAACTCTGCAGCAGCACCAGAGCATGAGCAACAGAAAATCACAAGAAGTCCAAGTGCAACTCGGGCCCCTTTTCAGCAGACCTTTGTCCTTTTGTACTTTGTGCTTTCACTTGTGTGTCTGTGAGAACTCACAGTCAGTTTTCCGGCACTTTTACTCGATGTTTTCGCTTTGTTAAGTTCAGGATTTATAGCTTTTGTTTATCTGATCCTGAATTTTTTCCTCATGCAGTCATTCGATGAAGTATTCAGGCTCACGGCCGTCGATTCACCTCCAGATGCAGCCGTGTGTCATGTTTCCCAAGCAGAAGGCCAAGTGTGTGTGTGTGTGTGTGTGTGTGTGTGTGTGTGTGTGTGTGTGTGTGTGTGTGTGTGGTTGGTATGGGTTGGGGGGAGGGGGAGAGAGGAGGCGTGGAAGTGTGGGAGGAGGAGACATCAAAGCTGAGGGGAAATCGGATCCCATCTCTCAGACAAAGGCGGCCGAGGGCTTCAGAGACAAAGGAAACGCGATCCACCACGTGACCGTGAACGCCACGCATGCCTCCCCTGTCTGGCTCCATTCAGCTTTTCACTCATTCAAACTTTATCAGGCCTCAGCGCCACAACACAAACACGGCGAGCACACTGACACTGTGGAAGCAGTCAGCTGAGGGCTCAGTGTTTGTATCTTTATTAAGGTCTGCTTTCAGTGGATTTGTTCCTTTTTTTTGAGTTTTTTTTTATTGTTTTTAATTTTTTAGATACATTGGAGTTGTTTTGGGTTTGATTGTTGTTTGTGGGAAACCCTCCTAATTTTTTCACCTGTTTTTTTTTTTTATATATAGTTTTACAGTACAAACCAAAAACAAACAGAGAGAGAAACATCCTGCTGCAGAAAAATGACAGAAAATAATGGGAAAACAGCCAGCTGTACAAAAAAGCATCATAGTCACGTACATTCAAAACTGTTTCAGGAAGGTTCTGGACCAATTAAAGCAAAGCAAGTTCATTTAAACAGAATTTTCTTCAACAAGGCAATTTAAAGTGCTTAACATAAAACATCAAAAAGCGTTAATACATAATGCAAAAGATACACATTATAATAGCACATTGAAATACAATTCAAACATGTATTTAAAATTCATAAAAACTCAAATAAATTATTATTTTTTAAATTATTTATTTTTCTGGATGACTTCAGTCGCCACTGGTGACACATAGGACATGCATTGTTTATACACATGAGGACACGTTTGAGACACACGGAGCTGTTGTTGGTGCAGACTGTAGTTGTTGCGCATATCGAGCGTCTCTCAGTAACAATCACACCTTTGTTTGGTCTAAAATATCAGAATGCAGCTGAGTGTGTAAACATCACTGTGCTTCATGCTGGTAATCCATGACAGCAGGTCACATGATCTCTAAACAGCGAGTCCCTAAATCTGAAACGGATTCAGTCGAGCTGGATCCACCAATCAGAGAGCAGCGAGCTCTGCTCACGCCACCATTTCAAATCAACTCTGTCAAAGTAACCACGGTGATCAGAGGAGTTGGCGGTCAGGGGGTAAATGTTTGTATTTCAACTTTGGTGAACTTTGAGATAAATTTGTGATGGTGATCAAACGGTCTCCACGGCGCTGAGCAGAGAGAGACAAAGAGGTCAAACGTTAAATTTAACCTCGACTCCACGCTGCTCTGCAGAAAAGGCATGGTTTGTAGGATTAGTTTACAGATGTTGATGCTACTGAGGGCCAGTTCTACCCAATTTGGTGCCCTAGGCGCCCTAACCCTAACCCGCACCTCCGCACCCAATAACGACACATCACGTGCTCACACATAATTTAGGAACATGTCACTGTTTATTTATTTGTAATGTTAATATATATATTTTTTTCTAGACAGAAAACACGAAGTGAGGGCACCAGTGGGCATAGAAAATTATTATTTTATTATTATTTTCCCTCGAGGCCAAGGGGGACTGGCGGTGTGGTGGCGCCCCTCCAGCAGATGGCGCCCTAGGCGACCGCCTATATCGCCTATGCCAAGAGCCGGCCCTGATGCTACTAATATTTCATTTGAATAAACTGTGAATTTATATTACGTCGTTACCGGCCGTGTTCTCACCTGATGCCTTCCAGAGACGTTCCATGTGCACACAAAAGGTGAATTTTGGCAGCGCTATTTTACGAGTTTGGATTGAGAATGTGCTGAACATGTGGTGCACGCTGCTGCATTTCAAAAGTTGAACCGTGTTTATCTCAGGCTGCAGCCATAGAGTGAAAAATACACGGGGATTGATGCATGCCGTGACCACCTCGCTCTCACTTATGAGCGCACATGCCGTGTGTCTACATCGAAAATAACAAACTTTAGGGCGCAAAAAATGTGGCATGTGTCCGCACCCTTTGCTCTTTTAGTTCTGTTGTTGTTGTTGTTGTTGTTGTTGTTGTTGTTGTT
>NW_024617974.1:0-2353 GCF_008729295.1 Plectropomus leopardus | reverse complement strand
CCTGTCGGCGTTCCAGCACGTGTCGACGGCTCGTGGAGCTACGGGGTTTCCTCCTCGCCAGCCACAGTGGGTACAAGCTTCGTTTCTTCGCTTCGTGGGAGACCCAGAGACATTGCTAGGGCTGCCTGCCCGAAGAACGAACTCTCTGCCTGTAAGCTGAGCTTTATCTGTGTTGATTTTAATAAAAGTTATTACCAACTGAACGAGCGTTTTGGTGTACTGTATCTGGGTCCTAAAACCACCCGTTACAGAACTTCTTCTGCAGCTCACCATCATTCCCAGTTGGACAATGAGTGAAATCAAAGCCAGGCAGTAAGGCTGGGGCACCAGGCCCCCAAATGCCCCGAATAAAAATGGAAGCAATGGATAGCAGCTGGATAAGAGATTAGCGATGTGTTTTTGTATTTATAAAGAATTCCATCTAAAGCCTGACTTTGGAACCACTAATCCTATCAACATGCTTTAAAAAGTCTAGTAAAGTGGAGAATCTAGGCTTTCCACTGATATCACATATGCCCTGTTTAGACATCCAGATGCTCCGCATTGAACGTGGTTACATCATCAATTTCTGCGCATTGATTCGCCAGGGAAGCCAAAGTTGTTCAGCCCTCTGAGCCAAGGCTTTGGCCCACCTCTGTGTCCCTGAAAGTCAATGTCCATGTGTGGTTGGTCATTTACTTAAGCAATCAACATTGGTTTCAGATTTCTTTGTTTTTCTCTGAAATTTTAACACACACAGAGGGAAAACGAGACGAAGTACATGTGTTTGTTTACATGGAAACATACCCAAAAATAACAGAGGAGCAAGAAAGAGCCCAGCATAAAGCAAGACCCCTCTCTAAATCCAGAGGTTTCTGGAAGTCTGTGAATGCAGCGCAGGCGAAACTCTCCATGACCTCCTTTTTTCCCCTCCACAGCAGTTTGTCACTTGCGGGGTGGATGACTGAATCGTCCATCTGTTCAGATCAGATCATATCGATGGATGAGAGTAGTCATCTGTTACTTTTTGTGGTCCGACACAAACAAATTAATGTGTGATATGAAACATTCTATTTGGCTTTAAACTATAAGAAAAAAAAATTGAATGCCACTTTGGGGTGGCTGTGGCTCAGAGATAGAGCGGGTCATCTTCTAATCAGGTCTGCGGCTCAATCCCCGGCTTCTCCGGGCAACATGTTAAAGTATGCTCGGGCGAGATACTGAACCCTAAATTGCTCCCAATGCCGCGTAGTGTGAGTGTGTGAATGATTACTGAGTAGCAGGTGGCACCTTGTACAGTAGCGTCGGCCACCAGTGTGTGAATGTGTGTGTGAATGGGTGAATGTGACAGTGTAGTACAGTCAATATACCATTCTAGTTATTTGAGAAAATTATTGATTTTCTGACCACTTGAGAGCAGTGGTACTAGATGCTACCACTACACTGATATTATTCTCACAACATTGTGGCAAACATTGTCCGCAAACAGTTGCCTATTTACATATTCAAAACATCCAGCGCAGTAACCATTTGTTAGAATCATGTCTGTGTCTACTTGACGTATACAAGTCCAAAATTCACTTTGTTTTTGTCGCTTTAGCCGCTGTGTTTTATCTCATCTTGTCCGTTGGTTTGTGCTGAACAGGTTTATCGGGCTGGGTGATATTTCTATTTGTTTGGCACCACAAGCAACTCTTTCAGATTACATTAGGTTAATAGTAAAATTGGATTGTTCATTGTTAATTTGGAAAAATGTGTATCAGTGCAGCTTTAATGTTTGTAAAAGCTCTTAAAAAATGACCTAAAGCAGTTCTGTGTTGTATGTCCCAGTGAGTACAATAATCATATATTGTGGTTGATTTTACGCAGAAGTACAGGAATAAAACACTATCAATTCAAACTTGTTGACCTTGTCTTGTTCACTTCTATTCCATTTGTGACCACTCATGTGTAACTTGAAGCAGTCGCTAATACAAGAAGTCCACTGGGATGTTCAGAAATATGATGCACCATAAAATCCCTTCTAACACAACATAAACATTGATGCTGCCAGGATGGCTTTCTGGGATGAGCAGCTCTAAAACAATAGCCTCATAAGAAAGTTGATGTTCTGTATATCTGCCGTGTGTGTTTGTGTACGGGTGTTGAAGGGTGCTCTAGGTGTCACATCTCTGAGGCATCACAAGTGTGGTGGAGGAGTGTGCAGACGTCGGGATAGAGACAAAGATACAGAGGGGGAAAATATGTTATGTGTTTTAGGAGGGATTGCATTTGCTGTGTTTCAAGAAACTGTTGAGTCCTTCATGTCTTTTTATATTTAGACTCTTATTATTTTAACCCTTATTTAAATAATATTGCATGAGAAGGTGTGCTT
>NW_024617973.1:0-2390 GCF_008729295.1 Plectropomus leopardus | reverse complement strand
ATGTGAACTACATATATTCTAATCCTCTCTTTGAGGAAAAAAAAGGTGGACAGTCATATTGTGCTCCAGCAGCACTAAACCCTTGCTCTTGCCTGACGAGGAGTCAGTACACAAACCCACTATTTTGAAATATCCCATAGAGAGAGATTCACACTCCAGCCTGCCCTTTTTTATTTGAAAATGTCATTGTTCAGCCCCCTTCTGTGGACAATAAATGAGGTACAGACTTGCCTCTGTATCACTGGTCAACAAGGAAATACAGCAAGTGCTGCTGAATGGAGCAGCGAGTGACAACAACCCTGTTCACACGTAGGAGAACTATCTGAGGTGGAAACACATCCAGGACTAGGTACCTGTTTATGGGTGCTTCAAAAGGTACTAAACTGAAAGCTTTTGATGAAAATGTGGCTTTAGTTGGTATGTGTTATTGTTCAACTTTGGTGAATCTGACCCAATCATTTTAAACACCAAAGTCAAACAATACCACAAACAAAACAAAATAAATGAAAGAGAAAATAACTGTTCAAGGCAGCACCTGTGTTCAGCATTCTTAAGTCACTGTTTTTCTCTATGGAGTCTGGCTTTGAAAATAACTTTTTCTAGCTGGAGACACATACAAAGCATCTCATTCACAGCTGGGGGTTGCATTAACACAGTGATGTCAAATGATACCTTTGTCCTGTCCTGGAGCCGGAGTGTGATATCAGATTGTCATCACTCTTTTCCTGCTATCCATTGTTGATCGCTGTCTACAACAAAGTAAATTCAAACAAGTTTCCTCTCCACAGTGTTGCAGAAGATTTTAAATATTATTTAATCTAGTGTGAAAACAATCTCATTGTCGCATATACTCACACTGATATTGATTTGTTTTAGGTGATTCTTTTTTTAGATTGCTTAAATACATGTTGTTGCCGCCCCCACCCACAGCAGTACATTGCCTATCTTTATGTCAGACTCCAGCCTTCTTCTCCAAACTGGGGGGCGTGCTGATTGACATCTACTGTGTGTAATTGATTGTCAATGATTAAGAACCCCACGCAACCCCACTTTAAATAATCTGAACCATCCCTTTAATAGCAGCCATACCAGGATTTTTACCCTCACCACTGTGTACCTTGTTCAGAGGGTATATAGCTTTCATCATAGTCCTCTTCTAGGATCAGCTGGTCTCCTATCAGAGCAGCTGCAGTCATGGTTACTGCAAGGAAATGCAAAACAATGACAATGGGGAGATATGCTGTGCAATACACAGTGGCAGACAGCTCCACAAGGTTACTATATTATGTAAAAGAAGTCCTGCTTTCGGACATTAAACTCTTTGCACCATCACATTATATCAGCTAATAAGATTAAAACATTGCACCAACTTCTTGAATCTAGCTTGATTGTTTGACAAAGAAAGGCGAAGGGGCGTATTGAAAAGTTGAGATAAACAGTTAAGCCACATTATGAGCTCGATCAGCATAGAAATATCTGCATGATATCGTTGTAAGGTTAGAAAAATACGTGGGACAGCTCAGAAAAAGGCGCTAAGCTATTTAAGCTAGCATCTCGGCTAACTGCTAGCTAGCTGGGCACAAACGAGCTACTTAGCTTAGCCGGCTAAGTAGTTGGAGAATAGCTTATTCGTGGTAAATTATTTACCTTTTAGACTTTTAACCGTTTTCTCATTACCTCTGCGGCAATACCGATAAGTTGTCAGTTGTTTGACACAGACATGGTGGGCGCAGAGGGGAGAAAGATGAGAAAGTTACAGCGCTAACGACATCTCCAAGGACGCTTCCCCGGCTTCCTGTTGACGATGGAAACGGCTGTGACTGGCTGAGCCACGTGAGGCGTTCATGTGTCCTCGTAAAACTCCAATTCATCAACATGTAGAGTGCACATACATCTGTGCTTATGGCGAAATTTAACTTTGAACGAGCATCTGTAGCTGATTTTGTTCGATTAAAAAGTCACACGAGCGCTTTCTATTCACAAAGCAAGACAGAATTTAATATATGCATAATTTAATCAATTGTATTTATTGCTGCTTTTTTATTATCTATTTACCGATATGAATGCACTAAAAATGACAAAAGCACACTTACTAAATGTGGAAAGACTGTAACACAAGGTTAAATGGATTCTGTGTACCATGAGATGTTTGTAATTTTTTTTCCAGTTGATGTGTTTGTACGTGTTTAATATTTTCGTACTGTACATGAAGGCATCGATCACTCACTGCTGCGCCTATTAAATGTTTACGTACTTTCCTAAATGGTATGCATTTTATACACTATTTTAGCTTATTTTTTCAAATGAATATTATCTCACTGGGCTTTATTTTCCTTCCTATGTCATACATTGTGTGTATTCTAATTGTATCCTGTAGAATTATCAATTGG
>NW_024617972.1:0-2890 GCF_008729295.1 Plectropomus leopardus | reverse complement strand
GCATAAAATGTGAGATAACCTCTGTGCTGCAGAAAATAAGTCCACAACTCATTTGCCCTCTCTTACATTACTTATAAAATAAGTATCAATAGGATCTTTGCCATCTATTTTTTTATCCAAAGCGCATAACCGTTAGTATATGTGAGGTTCTCATTGATAGTTATGCTTAGGGAGTCTGCAGGTCCTTAAAAAGTCTTCATTTTATAAATATTAGGCCGTAAATGTCATTAAATACTCCAACTAATTGTCCTCTCTGTCCACTGACATTTTCTGCTATTTCATTTGTCCATCTTTTAATTTTCTTTTTGTAAAAAGTGAGTCACGCTCTTATTTGTTAAATCAATATTGCAACTGACACCAATACTGCCTCTTTACATTGTACTTGTACTTACCTGTTACCAAATCTAGATTAACCTGACTCACTCTAATAACCATATTGCTACATAAAACCATGAATGAATTACTGAACAGGTCTACCAGGCACGGGCCTTAAGTGTCAGAGGGCCCCCTGGCCGTCACCATCAAGATGTCATCAGGGAGCATGTACCAACCAGGAAGACATGTGAAATGACCACAAAGAAACAGAAAAAAAACACAACCAGAAACAAAACAACCCTAAGGAGACAAAAAATGACAACACAGAGACACAAAATTACCAAATAACACATAAAATGACCTCAAATAGAAACAAAATTGCATTTCTAAATGCTGACAAAAAGACACAAAACAACCACAAGGAGACACAAAATAACCGAAAGAGAAATAAAATAATCTCAATAAATGCAAAATTACACCAAAGATTCCCTAAAAAAAGCAAAAAAAGACACAAAAACTACAAGGAAGAGACAAATGACTAAAAAGAGTTGCAGAAAATAAATAAAAGTACCTCTAATAGGCACAAAATGAATCCCAAACAACCACAAAAAGATGCAAAACAGTGACAAGGAGAAACAAAATGACTAGAGACACAAAATGACTATAAAGAGAAACAAAATTGCTTCAAATAATCCCAAACACAAAGACACAAAACAACCACAAAAAGAAACAAAATGACTAAAAAAGACATCAAGTAACCTCAAAAAAACACTAAAAGTGATTCAAATGACCAAATGAGAGAATATGATGAGTATTTGTCCAAAAATCTATCTTTAATATGATAAACAGTTACCTTGAAACAGTCTTGAAAGCATTTATTTTAAGTGTCTGATACCTGTAGACATGCTGTATGCTACACTACGCCACTAAATACATGTTGAAAGTCACACTGTTTACTGAAAAAAAAAAGGTTACTTCATTGAAGGTGTTAACAGTGTAGGTAATGTTTAACTTCCAAGCAGTCATGCATGTAGCATGTATCCGACTCATATATGTAACTCAAGAAGTTGCAGAATCGCTCTCCATCAGTGTTCCATCTGTCTTGTTAATAGGAGGCCATTAGGCTCCATAGTAATGTAGGGAAAGTGGATGAGGAGCCTGCAGGAGGTGGGGCAGGAACGGGCCCTGGCTCTGAGCTCTCCTCCAGGGAGGCTAGGCTAATTGTGTTAGCTTGTCATTAGCTGGCGCTAACACCGGGATCATTGTCTCCCTCAGAAATGCTGGAAACTGATTAGCCTAGCCCACCGGGGGTTTCGCGCTAGACTCGTGGAAGCCGGAGCTGAGACTTCCCAAATCACATTAAAGAAGGGAAAAAAACCCACTGGAATAACATTAGTGCCAAATGACAGTGCTAACTGCAAGCGAGCGCTGGGCTAACGTGCTGTTAGTCATGTGACACGGGGCTTTGCATGGAGAGCAGTGATTGGCTGATTGGATTACAGGAGGTGCATTAGCAAGGTTGTGACTGGATTCAATTGTGGAAAGGTAGAGGCAGAGGGAGTGTGTGTGTGTGTGTGTGTGTGTGTGTGTGTGTGTGTGTGTGTGTGTGTGTGTGTGTGTGTGTGTGTGTGTGCGGGCTAATGAAATGGCGGGAAGGTCTGGTGTTACAAGACAGGGGCATGGATGCATTGAGGGGATCAGAGCTGAGGGTTAATTGGATTTAACAGGGCGTGTTTGGCCCGTCTTTGTTTATGTGTGTGAGTTCATGTGTGATGGTGTATGTTTGTATGCACTCATATGTTCCTCAAAGCTCCCTCTCTCTCTTATGACAGAGGCCCTACAGAGATAAGATGCTATCTGCGGCCTCTGCTGAATAATAACCGAAAACATTTTTTGTCTCGCGCAGGCTTTTGATTTCCTCAAAGTTGAAAATGTCCCCCAGAGATAAAAAAGGAAAAAGAAAAGCCAAGGCCTTATCCATACTTGATAGAATTACCATTTGATATGTTAATGTGAGGATGTTATAAAGTGTGGGAGATGACATCTTTCTTATTAGAATGTCTTCATTTCCCCGCTCTCGCTCATGTCAGTGCCACTGTAAAGAGAGTGATAGTACTCCAGGGATTGATTAGTGTTAGGGCTGATATTAGGCTACGCTTTATTATGGTGAAGGAGAAGATGTGTGGGACCAGAGGAGGCTGCCTGTCAGGGGTTATTATGGCTCTATATGTGCTTTTGGAAGTTTTAATTAGGGACTGTTGGGCGGTTTGTGTGTATCGTATGATGTCAGATCGGTTGGGAATTCGTGGGACTGTTATTGTTTTCAGATCAGGGAAATCAGGTCTCTCTAGAGTGGATGGGAGGAATGTACAGTATGTGTCATCGTTATATCAGCACCTGCTGTTGTGTATGCTGTTTGGACTGATACTCTATAATAGACAACATGGGACATAATTACTGTAATTTAGAACAGGACTGTGAGAACAAGTGTTTGGATCGGGACAAAAAAGCAGCAAAAAAGCAATTCAGTTAAATAACTGAATAATAATTATAATTAATTATTATTATTATTCAG
>NW_024617971.1:0-4768 GCF_008729295.1 Plectropomus leopardus | reverse complement strand
TGATTTTTACAATGTACGGGGATGAAGAGAGGGTTTGACAGCCACCGGGTGTTTACAGGGGTTATTGTCTATTATTTGGTTATTTATATTTATTTTTTTCCTAGCTTATCTTCCTATTTTTTCTGTAAATACTAATGACAAATTGTAGACATTTGATACTGGATATGTGGTTGTATGCATATGTTTAATTTATCAGAGTACAGTTTCAAATTAATAATGAAGCTGGTTAATTAAAATTCAATAACTTATGAAGAAGGGGTGAGATAATAATAATAATAACAATAACAATAATAATATTAGTAGTAATGTTCAGTTTGCAGAATTTATCAGTCTCTCAGCACTTGTTCCTCAGCATGATTGGTTCTTAATGTTATTAGTAGTAGAATTAGTAGTAGTAGCAGCAGTAGTTGCAGTATTCAGAGTTGCAGTAAGAGCCTTTTTACTGCACATTAAAACCTTCATTGAGATTTCCTGACTTGACAGATCCACGAGCGGCTGAAGCGTTTTGAGAAGCGAAGCCCGATCCCCGTCCAGGAGCACGCAGCAAGCCTGGCCTCAGATGTAAGTGTCTCTCTGCAAACATCTTTTGCAGATAAACACACCGCAGAGGATGACAGTTTGACAGCAGAGAGAACAGGGAGGATTTTCTTTTGTCGTCCAAATTGCTTCCTCTGATGTACTGATGACTCTCCTGTCACACAGAAGCATGCAGGGAGCGTGCAGTCCTTCTTACGTGTGCTGAATTATGAAATGTTACCTAACATGCTGAATTGAAAGGTTGTGTTTTATAGCAGATATCATTTTGTATCCCCATGCCAGGAGTTTGGGTCACCGAGGACAGTGCCGAGCAAAGAGGCTGCTAGAATCATTTTGTGTGTAGTCTAGTAGTCAAGTTTCAGGTTGGAGGAATACAATTAATTTCAGATTTAAGATGAAGTGACAGAGAATGCTCCCACTACGGCTATGACTCAAATCGGCACAACCAGTCTCTATTCCCTTCTGATCATGTGCATCATATTTCATATACCAGTCGTCCTCGTTCGTGTTACAAACCAATCACTCTTATATTTCCATCTCATCCCACTACCTTCAATCAGGTCATATTCTACCTTTATTTCCTGATTTTTCCCCTTGTTTCTTGACAAAGTGTTAAGGCCCAGACACACCGACACAACATCGAAGAGCTAGTGGAGACGGCTGTTGCGTTGCCTCATGTCACCTTTGTCTACGCCAGAGAAGTTCCACATGAACACAACACTCAGACTACAGCCGATGGCCAACGAGCATGTATGTTCTGCGCCTGCACGAAAGGAATAACTCTCCATACCAGCAGGTGGTGGTCGCCTGTAATTGTCATTCAAGAAGAGACTGACTAGTCAAATAGCACATTATCACACAACCTGATGCTAAAAACAAAGGATATTAACCGTGCGCTGGCCAAAAATCATGCAAACGGTTACAAACAATTTCTGCAAAAGCTCAATATGTAGACATATAAGCCCTTTTTCCACAGAGGTTGCACTACACAGCCGCTATGAAGTCCCTTCTTTATGCCACCTGCATTTTTACACGAAACCAAATGATGGCGCCATCATTCTGCTCCAGTGTGTGATTTAAATAGCATGCAGGCATCGTGGAATCAAAAGAGGCGTATCGTTTAACACAACTCTGTCCCATTGTTCTACAATTGTACATTTTATATATATGACGGTGAGGTGGCATAACGGCACGACAGTCAGATGAACAGGCAGTGTAAAAAGGACTATAATCTTACTGTATGAAAGAAGTTTGTTTTCATCTCACTCCCTCTTGACTTTAGTCATTTATTTATTTTTCTCATTTCTTTTTCTCTTCTTGTGCACTGAGCTGAACAGCCAGTTAGAATAATTTGATCAACTGAAAGGCTTTGAAGGGCTCCAACGGGCTCCAACAGGCTCCAATGGCCTTTGACAGGCTCCAATGGGCTCTGACTGGCTTTGACAAGATTTGACAGGCTTTAACGACTTTGATTTCGACGGCTAACGACGGATAACGACGGCTTTGATGGTCTCTGACGGGCTCCGACTGGCTCTGACGGGTTTTGACGGATTCTGACGGGCTCCAATGGGCTCTGACGGGCTTTGTCGAACTTTGATGGGCTCTAAAAGGCTCCACTGTAGATTCGACATGCCGCATCGGCCCAAAAAATGCCAACATGGCCTAACAAGGGCAAATGGTGCTGGACACAAAACTTGGGTGATAGACACTCACGGATGGCCCGACACTGACCAACCTCCGATTGTTGGCTCAGTGCATCGGGGCCCTTAAACAAGGATGTTTTTTTACACTTTTCCCTTACTCTATGCTTCCATCTTTTCTTCTGACCACACTCCTCTTCCATTATCTCGATTCCTCCCCTTTCTCTGTATGTCTTCTTTTCTCCATTTGCTTGCCTTTATCTTCTCTCTATACCCTGCACACTGTAATTCCTGCCATGTTTCCATACTGTCTATCTGCCCGTGTCCTCTCCCCCAAACTCCACTCCATCTCCTTCTCTTCACTCCCTTTGCTTCAGATTCTGTTCGACAGCGACTCTCCGCCTGGCTTAAATCATCAGGACCTACTGGAAGGGCCAAACCATGGGTCTGTTTCCCCTCAGAGAGGCTTCTGTTTGCTCACAGTGGAAACTAATGACCTTCATGCATTGTGTCTCTGGAGTGTGCCTCGACATCTTGAAGCAGTAGAAGTCATTACAGTAATATGCTTGACAAGACGGGCGACTGCACACAGTCACTCGCCGCCTCTCCACTTGCCGCTGACGGTCAAGGCTGCTCTGTTTTAGCTGTCGCCGCAGCTGTCGTGTAGCCTTGAACATTCGGGAGCTTTTTTTTCCGACGGTGGCTAAAAGACACAAAGTAAAACAGCATGAACTAATAGTTAACATTAAGTCCCAGTGAGGTGAACGGGGCCGTATGAAAATGTAGAAATAATGAAAGTACTGATGACGTGTCACTGCAGTCTGAATTTCTTGAACCCTTTTTGTCTCTCTACTTGTTTCTCTGTCTCCCTTGGCCGGTGCAGCATAGACTACTAGAGCAAAGCTCACTCAGGCCATGATAAAAATAAATGTATACCTCTAATTATGAAAAAAAGACATCCTGCCTCTCTTTTTCTCTGCTTCCAGTTGGCCGAGGAGCTGATATACCAAGGCCGGAGAGATGAAGTCAAAGAACTGGTGGCGCTTTTTTCCAAACCCAACTTTAAGGTGAAGAGTATTTTTCTTTGATGTTTATGTCCGACTGTAGCTTCACACGTGCTGACCTAAAAGTCCCCCTGCCGAGAGCTTTGTCCAGTTAGATAACATCATATTTACCAATGAAATACACCAAAAATAAATAGTTTGAGAACATGAATGAGAGCGGGCTGACATTAGGAGACACCACTGGAGAATGAGAGCGGAGCAGATCAGTCAGCATCAGTAACTCATCCCATGTTTCTCCTGCTGTGTTTTTTTTTAAATAACGTCACTGAGACGCTCTGAAAAGCTGCTAAATAGCGATAAATTCAGCACATTAGAAGTCCTCTCCTCCCGTCACCCTGGGACCTTAGATCGTCTTGTTCGTTTGTTTTTGCATGTGGAAATGTTGTTTTATTGCATAACATCCGTAACAGTGTCCCCTGCACTACAGTGAAAACACAGATCGACGGAAATTCTTGTCAATGGCGGGGAAAGAGTTAAAAAAAGAAAAAGAAACAATGGGTTAAACCCTGCTGCTGACTGATGACATGTTGTGGACTGATCTAGCAGCAGTAGTTTGACACGCAGCATAACACAGTGTCTGTATTACTGGCGGAGCGAAAACACGGGCAAAACAGGCGAAATCAAAGCAGTTTATGCTCATTATTATTGGTCCTATTTATCGACCAAAAATTTTATTATCTGAATTATCGGTATGACAACAAAAGTCCAATTATCGGGCCAATATTTATCGTCACTGCATCCCCAGTTATGGACATTTCTAATGCAGTTTGAATGGTAAAGTCCACTCAGCCACTATAGATATGTCTACAGTCAAGAAAACTTTCTGTCCAACAAATATGAGGGCATTTTTCGAAAAAAAAAACATAGTTGAAAACATAAAACCCTTTGAAAGGTCTATGTAATGTGTCATATTGAGAGGATATTACACTGGGCACCCTGGGAGTATAGATTGGCTCCCAAAAAAACATATTAACTCCCTGAAAAGCCACAATCTCTCATTTTTCACACTTTGGTTTTTGTACGAATTAAACAAACCAGATTTAATCTTTTGTTACCTTTGGACAGAGCAGGCTAAAGTTTCCTTCTGTTTCCAATCTTTATTCCAGCCTAATCACCAGCTGCTAGCTCCAGCTCCATATCTAACAGACAGACATGAGAGTGACATTCTCATCTTAACTCCTGGCAAGAAAGCAAATAAGTGAATTTCCCAGGATGCCAAACTGTCCCCTTAAGCGGCGTCTTAATCTCTGTAATATTACCGCACACTCACACATAAACATGCCCAAAACTGTGCAAGAGTGCAGTTCTCTTTCACTGAAGCACGTCCTATGATTGCTGATCACGTGCATCATTTGACCCTTTGAAACCTGAGCAAACTGGCTTGATTTCTTTCAATAATGAAGAATGCAATGAGCAACTAAACAAGAAATGACCCAAAAATTAGCAAGAAATAAGTAAAACTTATAGAAAATTCACTGGAAATAGCACAAAAAAAGAGATAAAAAAAACAGGAAATGATCTGCTAAA
>NW_024617970.1:0-2450 GCF_008729295.1 Plectropomus leopardus | reverse complement strand
AGAGTACTGAGAGTACTGTGGGTACTGTGAGTACTGAGAGTACTGTGGGTACTGTGTGTGTACATGATGATGGAGACAGTGACAGTGTTTCCTGTGAACTCTTCAGGTTGTGTGTGATGGAGGACGCAGAGAGAGACGAGGGACAGGAGGGACAGGAGGGACAGGAGGGGACAGCAGCTGCTGGTAATGGTTTGTCTCTGAACACACACTTCCTGCGATGATCTCTCTCTTCTTCTCTGCATCAGCTCCGTCTGAAACAAACTTCAGGTAGATTTCAGCACATTGTGCTGATAACAGGCCAGCCTCTCCTGACTGCAGGACTCTGACTTGCATTTGTTTCGCCGTGATGCTATTCTTATGATCATATTATCAATTTTTTAAATTTGTAAAATGTATTTGTGTGTGTATGTGTGTGTGCATGCATGTTTATAGGTCAGAGAGAGTGTGTGTGTGTGCAGGTGTGTGTGATGTTACTGTGCATTTTTTTCCCTTTGTCTGCTTCTTTGGGGATATTTTATTATTGTGATGTTTTAATTGTGACCTGCCGAGGGACTGCAGATGTAAATTAGCTTGAAGCTAACTCTGGTACAATGCATCAAACAGCAGCAGTTATGTTTGGTATTGTACACGGTCCCTTTTCAAATAAAACA
The DNA here is from genome assembly GCF_008729295.1 of Plectropomus leopardus. NCBI lineage: Eukaryota > Metazoa > Chordata > Actinopteri > Perciformes > Serranidae > Plectropomus > Plectropomus leopardus. The sequence goes on along the minus strand of NW_024617970.1, from coordinate 1,800 downwards.
ATAAATATCTATCTATCATCTGTCTATCATTAAAAATGTGTCCTGATGAGATTTCATGTGTCTGCAGGTCATAGTCCAACTGTCCAACGTCTCCAACAGAGTGGGACAGAGTCTGTCAACACACTGAGGTACACACACACATACACACACACACACACACACACCAGCAGGTACACCAACCTGTCAGTCAGAACTCTGGGCTTACAATCACGCTGATTATAACCTCTGTGTGTGTGTGTGTGTGTGTGCGTGCGTGCGTGTTTGTGTGTGCGTGTGTGCGTGCGTGCGTGTTTGTGTGTGCGTGCGTGCGTGCGTGCGTGTTTGTGTGTGTGCGTGCGTGCGTGCATGCGTGTGTGTGTCAGTGTGAGGAGGGGCTGCAGGTCCATCAGGTCTGACAGAAGATTCCAGGTTTTCGGAGCAGAACCAGAAGAGAACCCACAGTGAGTCCCAGCCTTTGGTCAGCTGTGCTGTGTTGGCTGCACTGATGCTGTGATCCTACCTGAGGCTCAGCCTGGACCGTGGTCTTGGTCCTGCTGTTGCTGTGATCCTGCCCGACGCAACCTACTACCGCCATTATTATGCATAATGCCTCCACTATTGATACGCACACGTCACTGTTATCAGCGCCTATGATATTTGCATCACATGCTATCATAAATAATATTTATTCATTTTACGTCTGTCACTTTTGTTATATGTTATGTTATTGTCACCATTATCGCTGTGCATCTCTGCCCCTCTCTCCTGCTCTCTCTTTCCTTTTTGTCATTACTTTAATTTAATTGTTATTTACGACATCTATCACTCGTCCGTCTGTCCTGAAGAGGGATCCCTCCTCAGTCGCTCCTCCTGAGGTTTCTACCATTTTTCCCCCGTTTCAGGTTTTTTTGGGGAGTTTTTCCTCCATCGTTGTGAGGGTCCAAGGGCAGAGGGATGGTGCCTGCTGTAAAGCCCTCTGAGGAAAACTGTAATTTGTGATGATGGGCTTTATGAATAAAACAGACCTGCACTGAAGTGAATATTGATCAGCTGTGTGTTTGTGTTTCAGCTCCTTCAGCTCCTCTCTGAACTCTGTGTTGTGGAAAGCCAACGACGTCCTCCTGCTGGTCGCCGAGGTAACAGAGACACTGTGGAGCATAGAGACAGAGATTCACCTAAACTCTAATAACACTGTCCATCTGTCCATATATCTGTCTGTCCACCTGTCTCTCTGTCTGTCCATCTGTCCGTCTCTCAGAACTTCTACCGGAGCGATCGTTGTGGTCTCAGCAGGTTCTTCCTGGTTCCCAACAGTTTGGACCAATGGGCTGACAGCATGCAGCAGAGGCTGCTGGGATACCAGGAACAGACCAGGAAGTTTCTGAGCACGAGCAGAGAGGGTGCCTTCCAAACCCACGGGGCTGGGGACATTCAACCAAAGTTTATAGAGAAATAAATGTCAAAAAATCGCCAGTTTTTAAAAAAAAATCCCCAAAATTTAAAAGAAAATGAAATGACAAAGTCAGCTTTCGTAACCACGTGGAAAATCTCACCGTACTTTGACCTAAAAACTTGTTTATCGACGTGATCTTTGTCTTTTCTCAGAGTTGGACATGCAGCTGTCCCACCTTCACGAGCTGCTGCAGATGTTACCTGCCGCTCTGATCCGTAACCATGGGCAACAGCAGGAGGCAGGGCTTATGGAGGAGGTGGGCGGAGTCAGACAGAAGCTGGAGGAGACGCTGGCAGCCAGTGAGGAGGAGAAGGTCTCACCTGTCTGTCCTCACCTGTCCATCCGCACCTGTCTGTCCTCACCTGTCT
>NW_024617969.1:0-1756 GCF_008729295.1 Plectropomus leopardus | reverse complement strand
TTCAGCTGCTCTGTCTGCAAGAAATCTTTTACACAGAATAGAACTTTACAAACACACCTGAAAACTCATACAAGAGAGAAACTTTTCAGCTGCTCCGAGTGTGGGAAAAGATTTGCACAGAAAACACATCTGAAGACCCACATGACTATTCATACAGGAGAGAAACCATTCAGCTGCTCAATTTGTGATCAAAGGTTTGTGCAAAAGACTCATCTGAAGAGACACATGACAGTTCATACAGGAGAGAAACAGTTTAATTGCTCAGTTTGTGACAAATCTTTTAGTGAAAATGGAAACCTGAAGCAACACATGAAAACGCACACGGGAGAAAAACCATTCATTTGCCCAGTGTGCAGTAAAGCCTACCGTAAAAATGGATCACTGAAACAACACATGAAAACTCATACAGGAGAGAAACCATTTAGCTGCTCAGTTTGTGATCAAAGATTTTTGTGCAAGGCATATCTAAAGAGACACATGACAATTCATTCAGGAGAGAAACCCTTTATTTGCTCAGTGTGTGGTAAAGCCTACAGTAAAAACGGAAAACTGACGCAACACATGAAAAATCATACAGGAGAGAAACCTTTCAGCTGCTCGTTCTGTGATAGAACATTTTTGTGCAAGGCTTATCTGATAAGACACACAACAGTTCATACAGGAGAAAAACCATTCAGTTGCACAGTGTGTAGTAAAGCTTTTAATGGACATGCTAATCTGAAGAGTCATATGAGAATTCACACAGGAGAGAAACCATTCAGCTGCTCATTTTGTGATCAAAGATTTTTGCAAAAGTCACATTTGAAGAGACATGTGAGAGTTCATACAGGAGAAAAACAATTTAATTGCTTAGTTTGTAGTAAAGCTTTTAGTGAAAATGGAAAACTTAAGCAACACATGAGAACTCATACAGGAGAAAAGCCGTTCACTTGCTCAGTATGTGGTAAAGGTTTCAGTGAAAGTGGAAAACTGAAGCTACACATGAAAACTCACACTGGAGAGGAACTTTTCAGCTGCTCAGTGTGTGATAAAAGATTTTTATGCAAGGCATATCTGAACAGACACATGACAATTCATTCAGGAGAGAAACCGTTCAGTTGCTCAGTGTGTGGTAAAGCTTTTAATGTACGTGGAAATCTGAAGAGTCACATGAGAATTCATACAGGAGAGAAACCATACAGCTGCTCAGTGTGTAAGAAATCTTTTACACAGAGCGGAAGTTTACAGATGCACAAGATAATCCACACAGAGGATAACCGCTTCAGGTGCAGGATTTGTGACGAAAGATTCACTTTCTATAAACTTTTCAGAGACCATCAGTGTGTCGGTCGTCAGTCTTCACAGCTTCATCAGACTGAGGAGAACAGAGAGGCAGAGCCTCCAGATAGCAGCTCAGCTAAACAGGTGAAAACAGAAGCTGATGAAGAGGACTGTGGAGGACCAGAACCAGCCAGGAACTCACATCCAGATACACATTTACAATAAAGTACTAATAATACTCATGTTCGGAGTGGGATCAACTTTTAAAGAAAGCAACCTTGATAAGAGGTGTGGTCTCGAATAGCTATAACTTAATGTTTATACTTGTCTGTCCAACAGACCCTGGAGCCTGACCGTAGTATGTCCTTGCCTGCTCCTCTGTGGAACATGATTTGGAGGTCTGCTTTGAGTTGTTCTAAATGTATGAGATTTAGACTTACACAGTGTTAGATTTTAGGTGGAGCATATATGACCCCGTCAGATGATTCAAGATGGA
>NW_024617968.1:0-1521 GCF_008729295.1 Plectropomus leopardus | reverse complement strand
ACAGCTGATATTAATTACATATCAGGCAGTGTCTCTCTCTCTTTCTCTCTACCTGCATCAGCAGGCGCCTGCATTATTACACCTATTGATCAGCTCATCACTACTCCTTTTCTTTTCTTATTTTTTTTCAACTTAAATAACACAATAATAGGACATAGCAAAATGAAAGAAAACAAGAATCTTTCAGTTTGTGGCTTAACAGTGGAGAAGGCCAGGTGAGAGGGCAGAGATATGAAACTGTTTTGTTTTTCATAGGTATTTGCAGGCTGGGTGTCAGATACATTCCCTACTAATTAGATTAAGCACATCTTGAGCACAGATGATTATAAATGTAAACAGTGTTTCATTTTGAAACATGATGCAAGAGTGGCTTTGAGATACATCAGCATCCCTTAAACAAAGCATGAGTCATTATAGGGCTGTAATGTATCTCACCTCATGTTTCACAACATGCTCAGGTCCCTGAGCTGTCTTTTGTCAGCTCCATAGTCAGAGCGCTGGTAATCCGACATCTGTGAGAGGCACCATGAGGTGTTGAATATTTGACACGTCTCTATGGATTTTAAGGCATTAAGTGCATTAAAGATGCCAAAGCTCATACAGTGGTGAAAGTGATCTGCACCGCTGGATGGGTGTCAGGCTGAAACAGCCAGAGTGGATTACACAGGGTTTTCCCCCTCTGACATTTTCCCTTCAGGGTGAAATTGATTTAAGCAGCAGTTGGCTGCAATACATCACGTTTGCTGTCAAGAGTGTGACCATGCTCTTTTAGAGTAGTATCACTCTTCAAATGTAGGTCATTTTCAGCATTTTAAGGCTTACATGGTCACTCAGAGGTAAGCTTTAGCTGGATGAAAGAATTCTGTCTTTCCACATTTTACACGTTTCCATCGCTGTGCAAAAACAGGCAAGGCTAGCTTGAATGAAATCTCCATAAACTGCCAATTGTTGTAAGTGTTTGGTCATCTCAGCTCTGTCATGGTCTGACAACTTCTCAATCCAACATGTTCTCATCCAAAGTCATCACATATTGCCACTATTACGGTCTAAGTATTCATCTGCATCTGCTGTTGATGTTACTGGATGCCACTGCCGTGTTGTCAACCCAAGCACATGGTGGGATTATGCTGCATGTAGTTATGTTTTAGCAACAAAAGCACATGGTAACCAATGCTGGGACATCAACATGCTGCTACAGATGTTAAAGATTAGGGGAAGGAGGCACATGGTAAGGTTTAGAAAAAAAAACAAAACATTCAGAGTGGAGGAAAACACCAGACTCCAACATGAAAGTCAGGGGTTTGTCTGAATTCTCCAATAGTATTGTCACGATACCAAAATCATGACTTCGATATGATACATGTCCAAAGTATCTCAATCCTGAAGGATACTATTGCAAAAACCTAAAACACCAGGAAAATTTATGAAATAATTTACAAGATGAGAGTCCTAACATCACAGAAATTGGAAAAAGGCTTTAATAGGGGACGGCAGAGGAGAGGTATTTAGACTTCATTTGAG
>NW_024617967.1:0-3114 GCF_008729295.1 Plectropomus leopardus | reverse complement strand
GTTGGTGCCATTTTTTATTTTTAACGTGATTAATTCTTGCAAGAATCTAGTACCAGAAATCCTAAGTAAAGAGATAATTGACACTCTGGTGAATGCATGAATAACCCAAAAATAATTCTGGCAACCATATTCAGTACTGTACCAGATTTCCATGTATAGACAATACATTTTTTTATGAGGGCATAAGCAAATGCAACATTCCTGAGGCCGTTACAATAATTTGAATATGTGGAAACTAAGTATATAGCTAATGTCTGAGCAATATCACTTAGGTATATTCAGCAGAGGACGATGTTGTAATGAGAATGTGGATTTGAAAACTCACCAACCAGATGATGTGTCAGGAGGAAACCAGGCTTCCCTCAACACCTGCCCAGTGTGTGACGGTTAATCCTGCAGCATCTGATATCACCTGTGTTCAGATAGAGGGATTATACCAGAGCTATTTCTGAGAGAGGAAGAGGGACTTTCTTTTTTTTTTGTAATCCCAATGAAAACCGTCCTCGGAGGCTGTTTCACACAGCGTTTTTTGTTTTAAATATGCGAGCACTTCCTGTGGCGAGTCGTGACAGTGTGAAACGCAATACCACTGTAAAACACGGATCCCAGTCGAGATGTTACAACCAATTAAAGAGGAGCGGTGAATGCATAAAGACCAGTGGAATGAGTCACGATGTAAAATGGCCACAGCGGTTCCTGTTTCACTGATGCATAACTCTTCTGGGCTTCGCAGACTTGAACATTCCAGCCAGACTGAGACGGCTAGTTTTAATGCACCGAGCGACTCCCACTAATGCTTTGACTGCACACTGTAATGCTTCCACTTAATCTGCTTTGGCTGTGAGGAGAGGATGTTCTCACCTGTAAGATCAACACAGGAGGACTTAATGAATGTGTAAGAGAGGGCAGGGAGCTGTGACTGAAGTGATGATGATGAATGGCCACCCTTAATAAGCTTCTCTGCTTCACAGATATAAAATTTGTACCCAAAGATGAGATAACTCCACTTTTAATAAACCATCTTGAGATATTTGACCTTAAGAAATTTGAATGCTCTGAGATGAAAAAAAGCGTTGATAAAACTGAGCATATTCTGCATTCTTCGTGCTTATTTCTCTCCTCAGGGAGTTTGAAGCCACTTAAACCAGAGCGCTTTCATCCCCACAAGAGTGTGTGCATCTTAACCTAATCATGAAATTGGCAGATGGTCCAAGGTCGTACAGACCAAGGTGAAAAAATTCAGTTGTCCTTTCTGCTAATGAAGCAGAGAAGCGAGAGTCTTTGGCGCCGAGATGAAGAGTGTCATCTCTCAGATGAAGGCGGGTGACTGTGCATAAAGCTGCAAATGGCTTTGCAATAGTGTTCATTTGCGAGCCCGTCTCCTGTCACCTCCATCGGGATGAAAGTTTCCAGTTATAACGAGGCCTTTCGCTGTGAACGTCTTAGGCATTCTGGCTTTCAAAGCACTCTCCTCATGCTGTGGATGACAACACTTGGCTTAGCTCTTTATTCCCCAGTTTCTCCAGTTATGAATTTTAAAATGCAGAGACAAATGAGGAAATACATAAATACTCTTAACCTTTTGAAACCTAAGGAAAGTGGCTATTTTATTTCAAAAGAATGGGAAAAGGTCATCGAGCAACTTTAGAAATGCCCCAGAATATATGATGTACATGATATTTGCAAAAAAATACAAAAAGGAACTTCTGTCACTAAGAAATTACCCAAAATTAAAGCTTAAAAAGAAAAGTAACTAGAATATAACTTAAAAATAAAAAAACAAACAAACAAAGAAAAAGAACTGAACAGAAGTTGATAATAATAATATTGAATAATATTGAAATGCTCATTGCCTTTTTTCTTCCAAAGAAATCACAGAGGCAAGCCCAGCGAGCAGTTAAACCATTCAAACATGAAAGTGATTGTAAGGAGTGAAAAGAAGAGGAGAAGAAGGTTGCAAATCACCCTAATTTATTTATTTTATTTTTTTTATTTTTACAGACAGTCCCCAGCTCAGGGACAAGCCCCTTGCAGCTGCCTTCAGTGTGTCAACAAACATGTAGCAGGTAAGCTAACGTTAGCATGAAGCCAGATAACAATAGTCTAAATAGTCTATAATATAATAATTGATGAATTATTATGTTAAGCTAACTAATAGCCTGGCAGATGCTAGCTGCTCCTAGCATGAGATAACTGTTATATTACATATTTTCGGTTGCAGGTCTTAACCAGTCAGAGACAGAAGCATTCATATAGGTGAGTACAAGTGTCTTTTCAGGGGGATTTGGGCTATCTGTTGGGCCGCCGTGCCCCTTTTTGTTCAAAGCTTGTCATTATTTTGGAGTCAGGTCGGTGCTGAGGACCTGTTTCATTGTGTGTGTGGACTTTTGTAGGTAAATTGTGCATGCTGCTGTAGCTATACACTAAAGAAAACATCCTCATAATATTGTATTATTATTACAATTTTTTAAACAGGATTTTTAGTTGTAATGGAGCTATTGCTTCATGGTGATATTTCTACTTTTCTCTCCTACTACTGGCTATAGGAGAGGATCTCTTATAGCAATGGCAAGAAAATCAAGGGCTGTGACAAAAGCATGGCCACTTGTGATAACTCAAGTACTAGCCCCCTGAATACAAAGTTAGGATGCAACCAATAAGAAAAAAGGAACAACACTCTATGTGTCCAGAATATTGAACACAACCCTCTTACCTCTGTAGACTATACATACTATATACTTTACCAACCATTATACGTAATTTATGATACAGAGCTGTGATGTGATGAGAGGCACTTGGTGCAGCTGCTGCTCACTAGCACCACCACTTGTATGAGAGGATTAGACTTGGAGAAATGCCCAGGGCTAGTTAATAGCAGCCAGTGGAGAATACACTAAGGCTGCACAGCGGTTATATAACACACACACACACATACACGCATACAAACTCATGATGTCAGATGTATTGCATTTGCTGGTTTTGAATACAAGAATAAAATCAAATCCCAAAACCCACGTAATTAATACAAACTTACCAAAATCATCAATATCAGCTCTTATCACTAGGCTTGGGCAGTATCATGGTATTGCGGTGTACCAGGGTATTTATAAATTC
>NW_024617966.1:0-1160 GCF_008729295.1 Plectropomus leopardus | reverse complement strand
CTCCCTCCACTTCCTCGCCACAACACAACACCTCAAACGCCCGCAGCAGTTCGGTACGTGGATCCGTTATAGATCTGTTATAGATCGGTTTGGTAGGTGGATCTGTTGTAGATCGGTTTGGTAGGTGGATCTGTTGTAGATCGGTTTGGTAGGTGGATCTGTTGTAGATCGGTTTGGTACGTGGATCTGTTGTGGATCTGTTATAGATTGGTTCGGTACGTGGATCTGTTATAGGTCGGTTATAGATCGGTTTTGTACCAATCACGTGACATTTCGAAACCCGTCTCGAGGTACCTGCGGATGCCAGAAGTGACGAAATGTTTCGAAACAGTTCGATCTTGGGTCGAATTTGCCATCTCCATCCGTCACTCGGTAAAAACGCCCAAAAACAAAGTCCAAGTGGATTTAAAGTCAAACGGACGCAGAGTGACGGTCCCCGCCGTCAGTCCGGATCGTGTCCGGTTGGATGTAGCCTAAGCTAACTGAAGTTAGCCGTGTTAGCTAACATGACGGAAAAGTTCAAGTCGGAGCTTTGAAGTGCGCTAAAGCAGAGAGGAGAGGACATCCGGGGACAGGTGTGGGGATATCTGGAGTTTTCATGTCCAAACATTGGACATGGTGGACATTTCACACGGGCTCCGGTGGACTCTCTTTTTCCTTTTTGCTGGATTGGACTGAAGCTAACAGCCGCCGGGTGAAAACACCGTCGGTAAGTTGTTTCCTGTTAATTATTTGTCTCGTAGAGGCTGTTATAGATGCTGTGTTACATGTTATAGATGCTGTGTTACATGTTATAGATGCTGTGTTACATGTTATAGATGCTGTGTTACATGTTATAGATGCTGTGCTGCATGTTATAGATGCTGTGCTGCATGTTATAGATGCTGTGCTGCATGTTATAGATGCTGTGCTGCATGTTATAGATGCTGTGCTGCATGTTATAGATGCTGTGTTGCATGTTATAGATGCTGTGTTACATGTTATAGATGCTGTGCTGCATCTGTGTTACATGTTATAGATGCTGTGCTGCATGTTATAGATGCTGTGCTGCATGTTATAGATGCTTTGTTACATGTTATAGATGCTGTGCTGCATGTTATAGATGCTTTGTTACATGTTATAGATGCTGTGTTACATGTTATAGATGCTGTGTTACATGT
>NW_024617965.1:0-3556 GCF_008729295.1 Plectropomus leopardus | reverse complement strand
CTTTTTCCCCTGGACATTTTCCTGTAGCTTTTAAAAAATACATTTCTACATTTACTAATTTATTGCAATTTGTGGAGAATTTCTCACCAGTTTGCACATTGCTGTTCTTTTTTGCATGTTTTTGAAAGAAATTGCACCAGTTTGCTCACGGTTCAAAGGTTTAATCAGTAATGACATAGCAAATAAGATAAAATAGTGGATAAAGTGATGTTGAACATTGGCAAAACACATCTAAATCATAATATAATTACAATGCAAAATATAATGCATACTGCTATTATCATGGTTTTATGTTATTATCCTTTTTTATTTTCTTTTTACCCACCTGATCACTGACACAACACACATTGTATCTTGATAATCTTTAATTACAAAAACAACTAAGATAGGAAAACAATAAATAAAACTAATGGTCAAAAAGTAAAGGAATTGCGGTAAGTACAAAATTATCAACAGTAAAATTTCAGAGAGGTTACATGGAGAGAAAATTGACATGATTATTACTGGTTGCTTGACACCAGTAGTTTCCAATCTTGTCAATGTAATGCCGTGACTTTTGTAAAAACAGAAAAATCGACCACAGGTAAACTGTATTAACAGTGTAAAAATATCACATATTATTGTTTAGTGAAATGGGTATACCATAATGTAAAGTAATGCTGCACAAGGCCCAAAATGTATCAAACAAGCAAATTCAAACAGATTTTAGTGAAAAATTAGCTTTAAAAAACACGTCAACAAAATATTAAAACATATTTCAGCTTAATTCAAGGCTTCAACAAACCAACTCAGACCTACCATTTTCAAAAATAATGCAGCAGAATATGCATTGAAAAAAACAGTCAGTCTGTTGCTATACATTTCTATTTGTACATAAGGTCAGTGCTCTATTGTTCTCTACTTGCATGATCAAAAACAAAAGACATATTAAGCCTCTTTACAAGTGTCGTTTGGCTCCAGTGATGTCAGATGATTAGAGATGACCTGATTAGTCCCATCTAAACACCACCCATTACCAGGTGCAGCTGTGCAAGGGGTCTCACTTTTCACATACGAGTCTTGCAACGCTGCGGTGCCGTGGCACTAATGCCACGAGGAGTCATTTGGAAAATGCTGCAGTTTTAATACAAAAATAGAAAAAATATGCTTTAAGGATACATGTTTTACTGCAAAGACAAACTGTGAGAACATAGTGCTTTTTAAATCGGCACCATGTACAGGTACAGTTTTTTTCACAATTTATACAAAACAATATTGACTTGGGCCATAACCTTTGGATCACCTGACAGATTGATCGATTAGATGAATGATTAATGATAATTTTCCATTAAAGCGGGCTCACAACCTTCCTGATGTTTGAAAAGTGGGGGGAGGGGGGTCATAGTAAGACAAACAGTTATGATGAAAGAATGATCTACACAGAGTAACTTTCTTTATTTTACAGCATGTTTTCTGCACTCAGACTGCAATTAAAGCATGTCGCACTGTGGAAGACAGCGGAGAAGTAGATGTTGGTGAAGATGACCGTTAGTGCAGCAGATGGTGACAACTGCAGGGTTTGGGTCTGGAAGAGATGACAGGTAGGATTAATTAGACAAAAGGTGACTATTATCCTTTGATAGAAACACATTCTCAAACATGACAGAAATGTATGCTATTTTATCATGTAAAGGGATAGATAGTAAGAATATTAGTTTTTACCAGAGCTACAAATTAAAGCAATACAACAGACTTTACAACAACTTTATTTTCTATATCTAATTTATTTTTCTTCTTAAACCCTGGCCCTAATCCTGCATCGTAAAGCAGTGAGTTACTGAGAAAGCATTACCTATCAATGTGTGGTGTTGAGAGCTGGAGTATGTATGGTCTTGGAGACTGCTGCACCGTTGCTGCCTCCTGTTGTTAGCACCTGGAGCTGCAGCTGGTAAACACTGTCGGCCTGAAGGCTCTGAACTGACACCGACCGCTGAGACTGTGAAGGGTGAAGCAGGGTCAGTTTCAAAGACACAGAACAGATAAACTGCTCTAATTTGACAATAACAAAAATCCAGAATATCACCACATTTATGCTTTGTTATAAAATATGTAAATGCTGTATTATGATGGTTTTTTTTTTTTTTACTAATTTTAACATTTTCTCAGTGACTAAATTGTTTGAATGCAAATACTGCCTCTTTAAAGTACAAATTAAAAGAAAAGAAAAAGGAAAGTGATATAGAAAGACTTATTGACTACCCTACTGAAAACACACACACACACACACACACACACACACACAAAACCCTCTCTTATTCCAGCTGCATTTTTTCCACACACACAATGCCATCACTGTTGACCTCTCTTCATGTCTCACCGGTGCAATTGTCTGTGTCTGGGAGATAAGTGTGTCTTCTTGCCCCTCTGTTTCCATGGTAACACCTGATTGCAGTGTCCAGGTGAACTGGAACCCCTCCACAGCTGCTGGGTCCAGTGCATGCTGGGACATCCTCCAGCGAAGCGTCATGAGCAGGGTGCCATTGACTTGTTGAAAGTCTGCAGTCAGTCGTTCTGGTCGTAGTATCACCTTTCTGCCTGACAGGAGGCGCTCTGACACAAAGGACATAAAACATCATCTCACACTAAGAACACTTAAGGTATTTCTCAACAGGCTAAATATGACATGTTTTGTACACTGAAATGACCTGAACAATTATTTACACTTTGATAATAAAAGCAGTTATTTGAACTGTATTTAACTAGCGAACTGTGCGCATGCAAAAAGACTGGTGACAGGTTAACGGTGTGATAATATATACAGGGTTCCAATGGTCATGGGAAACCTGAAAAAGTCATGGCTTTTCACAATCACATTTTCCAGGCCTGGAAAAGTCATAGAATTAGCAAAAAATATTGAAAGTTTTGAAAAGTCATGGAATGTTGTTGTGTGTAATGAAATTGTTATAGTAATCTTAAGTGGATAATCCATGTAATGTACTATAACAGCAAATTTATTTTCTAAAGCTGTCAACATAACGTGGCTCCAATAAGCGTCAATGTGCGACAACATTTTGTTCACCATCACATATGTTTTTCCATTTTCTCATTCTTACTCTTCCCCATGTATGCCAGATAAAAATTGTTTGACTTGTGATAGCAGTTAATCAAAAATGTTGCTGTTACTGTAGAATGTTACAGTTCTAGAATGTTGATGTAACTGTAGAATGTTAAAGTTCTAGAATGTTATGATGTAACTGTAGAAAGTTAATGTTCTAGAATGTTGCTGTTATTGTTGAATGTTACAGTTCTAGAATGTTGCTGTAACTGTAGAATGTTAAAGTAATAAAATGTTATGATGTAAGTGTAGAATGTTACAGTTCTAGAATGTTATGATGTAACTTTAATGTTACAGTTGTAGAATGTTGCTGTTACTGTAGAATGTTACATTTCTAGAATGTTATGATGTAACTGTGGAATGTAAAAGTAATAGAATGTTATGATGTAAGTGTAGAATGTTTAAGTTCTAGAAAGTTATGATGTAACTAGAATGTTACAGTTGTAGAATGTTGCTGTTACT
>NW_024617964.1:0-1534 GCF_008729295.1 Plectropomus leopardus | reverse complement strand
GAGAGTTCATACTCAGGCATATGGGTTTCTAATGTGTACAAGCCTGGTCTCTGGAAGTGTCAGATTAGCAGATTAGGTGAGAGAGGGCCTCCACTAGCGGACACAGAGGCAGGAGCAGCAACCTGGGATGGTCTCCCAGTATGCCCCTCCCCCCCATTCCACTTTATACACCCCGTCACCCCTTTTATTCATTTTCTGCCTCCTGACTGCCTCGCCAAATCCTATTTTTCCAAAGGCACTATTCAGGATTGAGCTTTTCCCCCCTCTTTTTAAGATTTGTTTCTCTCAAATATATCTTCTCTTTTACCATTTCTGAGAACATCATCGTATTTGTCTTCGTCCTCCTCCTCATAGCCTGCTGTGTTGCTATTCCTTCACCTCCCCTCTTTTTCTCTCTCTGTCTCTAACCCACCCACTCGCTCTTCCTCACAAATAAAATAGCACAAAGGGAGAACGGCAGAATGGCTGCATACCAAAAAGACAAGAAGAGAAAGAATAATTCACTGAGGTCAGGACAAGCTACAGCCGTGGCAATGCCAGAGCCCAATCACTGCTGTTGGACAGCCCATAATAAGCCCTCACAGCCATCTTTCACTCTAGCTACATCTGGTAAATGATAAGTAATTACAAGCAGGCCTCAGCTAATCTGAATCAAACAGTTTCTCTCTGATGCAGGAGCCTTGGATCAGTTGTACATTCTCCCACATAACATTAGTAGAGTGGTAAAAAAAGCAGAGAGAGTGAAACAATATTACTGCCCTGCAGACACAAACTCCCCACTTTACATGAGATTATCATGCTGAAGTGGAATTTAAGCGTTTAGCTCTGAGCCACAACAAATCTGGAAATCTCAGTATCTACTGAGTGTACTGAGAGTTTAACACTATAGGGCATTTGGTTTTGTAAGTGATTTTGGCAGCAAAAAGCTCGTGTTTTTACAGCTGTGTCCGTAAAGAAAATTACTGAGGTTCAGGATACAAAATGTGTCTGCCCAACAAAAGCAAAGAATACAAAAATGGAGAAGTTTATTTTTTTTGTTTTTCAAATTAAAGCCATAAAATGAAGGTGTGAGCCTGAAATGAGGTATACATGGATTCTTTGGACTGCTTTGATTAAAGTTGCTATGAAAATAAAGCCTCCAAATCCATTTTCCAAATCCAATAGTCAACCTATAAGTATTCTGAGTAAGGTAATGGAAAGAATTGTGTATGAACAGGTTAGATCTTACTTTTCCAACAGTGATGACTGGTTCATTTTAATAATATAGGAAAATTTTAATAATTAAGAAAAAAAAATTAATCATAGAAGAGATCATAGAAGAGGCCAGACTTGGTTGTTAGCAATTGTAATCGAGGCACCTTTGGAATTTAATTCAGATATCACACACAAAATACACAGGCTCTTTTTCATAGAGATGGAGCAGAGACGTAGCTTTCAAGTTTCCAATGTAATCAATTTTATTTAAGAATCCATCCATCCATCCATTTTCTACTGCTTATCCGGGGTCGGGTTGTAGGGGCAGCAGCTTAAGCAG
>NW_024617963.1:0-4391 GCF_008729295.1 Plectropomus leopardus | reverse complement strand
AAAAAAAAAATAATAATGATAATAAATCATGCTCATCAGTTAAATATATATATAAATAAAGATAAATACATAATTAAAAAAAAGTACAATCTAATCTAATTTGCAGGCAGCTAATTAGATCTCAAAAACATAAAGAGTGTGTACACGAGAACTACAGTATTTACTTGGTGTGAGCTTCACTGCAAGACCTGTCCTTATTAGCGATGTCCTCCAGGTAGTCTCCCCACTCGACGACATATTTCTCAGTCCTGTTCGTAGAACTGAAACAGATTTGTTTGTATTTTGTACTTTTTGCATATAATGAACCGTTCCTGAAAAGAGGGCTCACCTGGTTTCCTCCAGATTCTCATTATAATTTGCTTTTCCATCATTACACTGATTTGAATGAAGTCTGTGGCTGCGCAGTGAGATGTCCCTTATTCTAAATTTGGTTTAATTTGTCAAGCTTGACAGATAAGTATTAATGCAACCTTTATGACAAGTCAGCACTCTGTCATGTGTGACCTTTAATGACCTTTTTTTGCCATGCAGGGGACACGCTGTTTATGTCCGGTTGTGGTAAATTCTTCGAGGGTACGGCTGAGCAGATGTACAAAGCCTTGATAGAAATTCTGGGTCGCCTGCCTCCTGAAACGGTAAATATATATGTATTCCATCTGTAATGTGCAGGGTTTCCACAGGCCTTTGAAATCTTTAAAAAATTGTGTATGTATGCGAAAAAATCAAGGCCTTAAACGTTTTAAAAAATAGGCATAAAAAGTGCTTGATTTTTATGTATTTGATACAAAAATAGTAGCTCTTATGATATTGTCTGCGATGAGATTCAGTGAAGAGAAACAGAGTTCCCACGGTCATGGAAAAGTCATGGGATTTCAAAATCACATTTTTCAGGCGTGGAAAGGTAACAAGTAAAAATCATTGAAAGTTTTGGGAAGGTCTTGAAATGTTGTTCTTCCCTTGGTAACCCTCCACATACTGCATCATAAAGGCAAATTTATTTTTTGCAGCTGTTAATAAGTAGATGTGTGACAACATTTTGTTTAACCGTCAGGTCCGTTTCTTTGTCTGTCTCTCCCTCCATGTATGCCAGCAGCTTTGAAACTGACGTTTGAAAAACCGCAGAGCAAGTAGGGCAAGAATTTTTTTTAAAAATTATTATTATTGGTACTTGTAAAGTCATGAAGAAGTTTTGAAATTTTGTATGTGAGAACCGTGGATTGTGAGCGTCTGTAAAGCCTGCTACTTCTTATTATAAACATTCTCAGCATTATAACAGTAATTAACCTTTATCTGCGGCACAAACTATGCTGTTTTGTGGGAATTGGGCCTGGAAAGTCCTTGAAAAGTCCTTGAATTTGATGTTGAATAAGCTGTGGGAATCCTGTGTTAGTGTTAACTGTAATATTGAATGACTAACTGTGGTGTGTTTTGTGTCTGAAGCGTGTTTACTGCGGTCACGAGTACACTGTCAGCAATCTGAAATTTGCACGTCATGTGGAACCAGACAATGAGGTCATTCAGAAGAAGCTGGCATGGGCAAAGGTATTTGACTTTGATGCATCACATCCAAGAAATCATTGCCTAAACAAGATGATCATTAAACTGCTGAAACTGCTGAAAAATAAAAACAACTCTGCTTCTGTGTTTCTGTAGGAGAAATGCAGCAATGGAGAACCCACCATCCCGTCCACTTTGGCAGATGAATTCACATTTAACCCCTTTATGAGAGTAAAGTATGTAGAGCATATTTTTATATTAAGTAACGATATTTTATTTTCTTACAACACGTGTGTCTGTGTAGGATGTTTTGAGTTAATTACAGTGTTTATATGTTTGATTAATTCAGGGAGAAGTCCGTGCAGGACCACGTAAAGCAGACAAACCCGATTGAAACTATGAGAAGTCTTCGGAAAGAAAAAGATAGCTTCCGGGTGCCCAAGGAGTGATGGCCTGATCACTCAGGCTGACTGTCTCTTAACAACAACAACAACAACAACAACAACAACAACAACAGCAACAACAACATAGTGTACTACAGAAAATGTCTGCAATTTAACTTTAAAGCAAGGAGCTCTACTTCATTCACTCTCAGTCAACACACACTTTTTAATTACCATATTCAGCCCTAATATGGCTATAAACTTGTTTTAGGTGTATCTGCTTTGTTTGGATGATTCGGGTGTGATAAGTTTAAGGAATATATGGCCATAAATTGAATGCTTTATATGAGAAATATGTTTTTTCATCTGTAAATCTGAGTTTTAGAGTCTATTTAGTGTTACGTTGTAAAATATCAGTGTACAAATATGAACTTCAGCAGGACAGGGAGCCGCCTGAGGGACAAATGTTAGTGTAAAATTTCTGTAAATTGATAAAATAATTTCTTTGTCCGAAAAGATTTATATCTGTTTCCCCGTGGCATTTCTTTTCATTTTGCTTAGGAGCTAGTGTTTGTTTGGTTATTATGTAAAATTCAGCGCATGCTTTTAATTTCTTCCATTATTCAAAAGCGTTCTGTGAGTAAAGCATCGTCTACTCATTGATGTGTCAGCATTAAATGGTACATACACTGAATGCACATTGCATGTTAACTAAAATCTCAGAATATTGTATGTTGCTTTTTGGAAAAAGGCAATAAAACACAGTTCATTTGAGACAGTAGAAATAAAAGACTGTCATTCAAAATGTACTTTAAAGGTGCTCATTATGCAAAATGGCCCAACTGTTATTTTATCATATATATCATATTATGATATCATATAGAGAATAAACACGCAGTCTCTACCGTACATCACAGGAAATGGTGAGGTAGGTGCACTGCAAGGTAGATGGGTAAGTTAGTGAAAAGCAGGTGGCTGCTCTCTTCTTATTGTATATATTACAATGGCTTTATCTGCTGATAGGTGGGTGCAGTATATAAATACATTACATGACACATGATGATGTATGCTGTGTATAAAAGTCAGTGTCTACAAAATAAGATTTTTAACTAAAGGTGTCAAAAGTATAGTGAAGTAAGGTAAAAAAATTTTTTTTTTAAAATTCTGATGTGAGGTATAAGTAGCCTAGAAAGATGATATATTCAAGTAGAGTACCTCAGAATTGTACTTAAGTACTATGAGTTCTTGAGTAATTTAGAATTGTAATAAATAATGACTAATGTTTCATTCCATAGTATTTTACATCCAGATATATTTTTATCATTTTGAAATTATTTTTTGTAATAAAAAGTGTTACATTTAAGCAAATCTACACACACACACACACACACACACACAAACAAACACAAACACATACACACACATATATAAACATAATAAAATAATTGCAAAGTAATTTATGACCTTAATTTATTTGGTGCAAAACGGAGAGGCACTTCAGATATTGACCATATTTTGTTTTTATTTTAAATAAGATTTAGAATTATGTATGTATATGTGTGTGTGTGTGTGTGTGAGACAGAGAGAGAGAGAAAGAGAGAGTATAAATAAATACAGTTTTTGCATTTAAAATAAATACAAAATATGGCCACTGTAAAGTTGGATTTCCCTCCCCTAAGCCAAATTAAAAAACATAACTCCTTACCAAGTGCTTAAAATATCTGATGACCACAGCCTGATACTCATTGTTGAATGTTTCCGGCTCGATTAAAATGTCTTGGATTTGACATGTTTGGCTCGATGATGTCGCGATAACTCCCAGTCTGAATGCAGCGATGTAAATAATAATTTTTAGAGCATCACAAGCGGACAACGATTAAACACCCTCATCGGAAACAGCTAAGCGAAGGTAAATACGTTGTTATTGACGTGTGTAGATCATTCAAATCGTCAATCATGTTCGAGCTGTGTAAAATATTCAGTTTAATGACACATCAGCCGAACCAGAGCGAGTTTTAACGCCGGCGCTGCTGACAGAGGAGTTACACTATCATGCTTTTAATAGCTAACTTAATGCTTAACAGTGTCAGTGATAATTAATATGGAGTGCACGTGATAGCTGGGTGATATTAGTAGCCTAATGTTGAGTAATCAAACTCTTCCTGAAGTGTCGCGCGCGGTGCTGCGCATGCGTTTGAGGGTGCCATGAAGGTAAAGGTGATCTCCATCCTGGAGGACAACTACATGTACCTGGTGATTGAGGAGCAGAGTAAACAGGCCATAGCTGTGGACCCTGCTGTCCCACACCGGGTAAGACACGTGGTGCACATTATTATTGTAATATCAGTTTTTTTTTGTCTGTTTGCATAAATTTAAAACAAAAAACCCCCAAACTATTTTATTTTATATTGCTTTAAGTTACTTAATTTGTTTTTATTGATTAGTGTTTATCTTTAGTGCATCCTCTGATGTATCTCTCACCTCCTTCTCCCCTACAATAGTGAGAAAGGA
>NW_024617962.1:0-2917 GCF_008729295.1 Plectropomus leopardus | reverse complement strand
CAAGGTGCACAACAAACTGACCTGGACCGACAGAGCTGACAGAGCCTTGACTGACCCTCAGACTGCCTAAACCCGACCTACCATTTACTCAGTTTGTTGACTTAAAGGATGGTGACATGACATCCATTTTGACACAAAAACGCAAATTAAAGTCACCACAACGCATTGAGGATTCGTCAGGAGTGTAGGCGGATCGCTGCTCCTAAGGTGACCAACGCACACTCCAAGAAAAGATAGAGGGTAACAGTATTGGCATACTGTCTGAGGCGACCAACGAAACAGCGAAATGAGCGAGGGGGGAAAACAGTGCCCTCCTCCTACAAGTGGCGTGCCAAGCTGCCACCAAAGTGACAGCAGTAGACAACTGTGTCACCAACGCTGTTATTTGTTCACTTCTCTGAATGGAAAAACTGTAATTTTCACCACAAACTTGGCAATGGGGAAGGATTGGACGGCTGATCTGGAGACCTGGTCAACCCTCAATCCTGGAGTTTTGGGGCTGAAGAACTTACACGGTAAGAAGCGAATAAATTAATTTTCAGATAAAAAAAAAGGTCAAAATTACTGCTTGATGTTACTTGGTTTCACTTTAGCCTCAATAATAACTTTAGACAAAATGTCATACTATCTGTCTATTTGTCCATGTTACCGGTAACTTTAATGTGTTGATGCATTTGATTTTCATAGTTACAGGACTGAATTTCAAATCAGTCAATCAACAGACTAAGCAAGTTAGCTAGTGTGGTAGTTTGCATTTAGGTAAATTTATGTTAATCTGCAGTCCAACCAAATGTGTGGGGCTGAGATATAGTCCTCTACTGATTTGTTTTAAAGGCTACATAAGGGACCAGGCTCTACTTTACTATTTGTTGTCATGTGTCATGTTGCTTTTCTCCCCACTCATGGGGAGAAATTTGTTTTTTCGGCAGGTTGAAAAATTGACTGAAATGGCACTAAAGTGATATTTTTAGGTGCTTCATTGTTATCGACCCGGACAGGGGGACAAACGCCAGCCAGGGAGATGTGGTGAAGTGGCATCCACCATCAGTAATGGTGTTTTTTGGGAATGTATTTTACAAAATGTAACAACTTTAAACTTGGCATTTAATGGATGTTTCATACTGCATGAAATAAATAAATGCCAAATGTTGTAACGCAATCTGTTGTCCAAGCCATTTTTATGTTAGCAATTATGTGAGGTTTTATTTTGAACTCAATCACTGTAGTAAACTGCTAATGGAGATTACAGTAAAAATGTTAAAATAACAGTATATTAGAAACCAAACAACTGACAGTATTATATTGTAAAGCTTATATTATATACAGCACAGTAACTGTAATATTTCTTACAGTAATAAACTGTTGCTGTAGATTACAGTAGGTACACTGTAGAATAACAGAAAAGAGCAGGCAAATCCAGCTGCCAGCTCTTTACTGTAATTTAACAGGGAAATTTCTTAGAGTGTATAATATATCAAAAAATGTCAAATTTCGCATGTTGAAAAAATGGCTGAAAATGAAATGGTACAGTAGGTCAAAACCGTCAAATTTTGACATGTCATAAAAATGGCTGAAAACAACAATATATAGCTTGTAAAAATATGTAATAGTATACAAGGTGGAAAGAAAGGCCCAAAAAGGCCAAAACGTCATAATTTAGCATGTCAAAAAATGGCTGAAAACACCATAGTATAGCATGTCGGAAAACGTCAAATTTTGACGTCATAAAAATGGCTGAAAACAACATATTATAGCTTGTAGTGACACGTCATAGATACAAAGTGGAAATAAAGGCAAAAAAGGCCAAAAACGTCATATCCAAAAACTGGACCAAAACACCGTAGTATAGTATGTCGAAAAAGCTCAAATTTCGATGTGTCATAAAAGTAGCTGAAAAATGATATATTATAGCTTGTAAAGACGTGTTATGGAATACAAATTGGAAAAAAAGGCCAAAAACATAATAATTTAGCATGTCGAAAAAGTGGCCAAAAACTCCATGGTATAGTATTTTGAAAAAAAGCCAAATATTGACGTGTTATAACAGTGACTGAAAATGACATATTATAGCTTGTAGAGGCGTGTCATAATACACAAAGTGGAAAAAAGGCCAAAAAAGGCCAAACATGTCATAATTTAGAGTGTCGAAAAAATGGTCGAAAAACTTCAAATTTTGACATTTCATAAAAATGGCTTCAAAACTACATCTTATAGCTTGTAGAGACAGGTCACAGTATACACAGTGGAAAAAAAGTCCAAAAACATCATAATTTAGCATGTCGAAACAAAAGACAGAAAACGCCATATAAATATTATGTCAAAAACTGTCAATTTCTGACATATCATTTATAGGTATGCTTTACTAGAAACTATACTACTATACTAGAAACTCATAGAAACGCATCTTGAGGATGCTGTTCTATGATTTTTCAGCATTTATCAGCATTTGGAGTGATCAATTTTTTGACCATTTTTCCCCGTGTTATTGTATGGCTTTTTTCACCATACTTTAATTTGACCTTAAATGCTCAAAATGTTAACTTTTTGGAACATTTTTTCAGCAGGCTATACTAAAAACTGCCTTAAAATGCTGTTCTATGACTTTTTTCAGCATTTGGAGTGATCAATTTTTTGACTATTTTTCCCTGAGGTATAGGGCTAAAGTATGGCTTTTTTTCACCAAACTAAACTGTGGCCTAAAACGCTAAAAATATTGACGTTTTGGACCATTTTTTCAACAGGCTATACTATTTAGTGCCGTTTAGTGCCTATGACTTTTTGCAGCATTGTGAGCGATCAATTTTTTGACCATTTGTCTCTGGACTATAGTAAGGCTTTTTTTGCTTACTAAACTTTGGCCTAAAACGCTAAAAATATTGACTTTTTAGACCGTTTTTTCAACAGGTTGTACCATAAA
>NW_024617961.1:0-3068 GCF_008729295.1 Plectropomus leopardus | reverse complement strand
GTAATAGCTAATAGCTCCACTCTGGATAAGCTGTGGCGGGGCTTACACCGTTGGGTAAAATGATTATTAATTATTCCTGTCACTCTATGTGTGACAGGTACAGAAGTAGTATCACAAACAGTAAAATGGCATTTGTCCTCTGCAATAAATAAATAAATAAATACCTACCCAATTAACAAATATTTGAATAGCTGAATAATTGGAACCAGCCCTAGTTCTTGGTCAGAAGCCTGAAATAATGTTACGCAGGAGTAATGTAGTTTGTTTATAGCCTAACATTAATGTTTTACTCCTTGGGATTGCATTAAGGCTTCAAAAATCATGAAAGTGGTGTTCTTTTGTGGAGATTATTTTGCTAACCAAAGAATATAACTATAACAAATGTTGTTATAATAAATTGTTTTCTGCAATATTCCAAAACTCAGTGGAAAAATCCCATAGGCTTTTTGATGAGGGAATCAGGCGCAAACTTCTTTGTTGGCCTACAAAAAAAAAACGTCATCCCTGCATGACTCTATTACCCCTCTCACACCAAAACTGGTGTGTGCACGCAGGTTTTTCACACAATTAAACACACATTTAACACAATTAAATTTGCTGAATATAAGTAATCTACTTTATTCCCACTGCCAGTGAACACACCATTGCAAGACACGTGTTTGCCTTTCTCTCAGCTTTTGTATTTGTGTGTGTGTGTGTGTGTGTGTGTGTGTGTGTGTGTGTGTGCAGATGTATTTGCATTGGACTATTTAGCACTGCTTAGGAGAAGACTGGTATTAATGACAGTGTGTCATTGTATCTTGCCAGTAAAGGAGCTGAAATGCCCATGTTCACCCGAGTATTGCATACCCATCAATGCCGATCGGAGCTGAAGGCTATAAAAAAATGTTTCTATTGCATATTCTATTGATGCTGATCTGACAAGCGATGGAGGCATCAGGATCGTCACGCAAACAATGTTATATTGACCATGACTACAGTGTTTTGCTGACTGAGTTTTGAACAGATAACTTATAGCCAGCCATAAGATAAAAAAAAAACCAACTAATACCAAAACAGAAAAATTATCTCATTTCCAGGTCAAGGCGATAAAAAAATGTTTCTATTGCGCCATTTGACTTGGGTGCGAATGCGTATGCATTCGCATTGCATTTTAAAACCAGATCTTAGCAAGTGTTTGTGTGTTTTTTGTGCAGTGGAATGAGGCTTATGAGCTCCAATTGGACTTAACTCGCAATCTGGCTTCCCAGAGTCATACCTTACATAAAAGTTGATGGTGACACATTGCCTGTTCTGAGCAAACACAGATGTCACTTGGTTTGGTAAAACACACAGTCATATAAATGTCACCTGTGGCCCATGACCAGAGTTTGAACAGAGGAGACATGGGTAAATAGGGTGTGCCATTTTTGAAGGCCAGTGTTTTCAAGAAGAAAAAACTGTGTTAAATGATACAATTTGTGTTTAGAGTTTTATAAAAATGTGATTGAGATTTCCATTTGTGTAAAAACAGTGGAAATGTGCTTAGAGCTTAGCAGTCTGGAGTCTTAGTGTTGATATGAGCTTCAAGATTTTAGCATTGTGAGTCATTTTATCTGAGTATGCAATAGTGAAAAAGCTGTGATAGCAGTCCTGTATTAAATTTTATTTATAACAACAAGTAACCTTGATATTGGCTAAACCTGAACATTTTTTGTGTTGAAGCAGTTCTTAACAGTTAACTGATGGCTAGCCATGAGATTCAAACCAATACCAAACCAGAAGACTTACCTCTACTTGTTATAGTTGACAGAGGTGGTTGCTGCGTCTGAAACCTTTGATGTTGATCTGACAAGCGCTGGAATTATTAGGATAGTCACACAAATAATGTTGTACTGCATTGTTGATGCAGCTGATCAGGGCAGACCTGCACAAAGACAGAACATAAACATACCTGGCTTTTATATCTCTACCCCAGTTTGGTCACTGCCCTCATAGTAAAATTCTTCCAAAACAGACAGCAGGTCAGCACAGAAATGAAAACTAAAGAGTATACAAAACTTAATTTATTTGGTCCTTATTTCATTGTGGTTGCTTTCTTATTTAAAAATACAAATAAAGCAGATAAAGTCTTGTAGTTCCCTCACAGTATATCAAATGTACTGCTGATTTCTGGGATGCAGTGTTTGTCATTAGGATGACATGAAATTTACAATACTTTTGTGCAGTTCAGAGGGTTTAGTGAATTTGACTTGATCTTTGATAAGAGTAGACTTCACCACAGAGGAAGAGATTTCAGATAATATGAAAATGTTTTTGCATAAGGCCTTGTTAGCCCAACCAAGCCAAAGCCATAGCCACACACGCAAAGCCAAACTATAGGTTGACTAAATCATTAAGCACCTGGCGGAACACGTCTATTCATGACTCAAACAAGTACCGATAACAACTCCCAGTTTTCGAGTAATCAGTTGACAGAACAAGTTGTTCTTTATTTCATTCAGCATCATCCTGCCAATAAGGCTTGTTGGAAATTCTTGCCAGATCACAATAGAGGATAGGTCAACATAAAAACGAAAACAAAACAGAATACAAAACTTCACTCTGATTGTCCCTTATTTTATTGTGAGTACTTTCTAATTAAAAACTACACATAAACCTGATAAAGTCAGGTAGTTCTCAACAATATCATAAATGCACTGCTGACTTCTGGGATGCAATGTTGGACTGCAGCTACATAGAGTCAGTGCCAGTCCCGTCAACTTCTCCTCCATAGTGTTTACATGAAGGTGGGGCAAACCAGTCACGCAACAGTCACAAAGTAGCTGAACTGCTTTTAAAGAGCAACATGCCATCACGCACACACACCCTCCAGTAAATGATGCTTTCGGTTAGAAGCAGGTAATACAACTCATCAGAGGGAGAGAGTACAGCCACAGGAAGATGAGTAAAACTGAAACTTAACTTTATGCTGTCACTCATTCATCAGTTAAGAATGTGAAACTTTACTAGTTACAGTTTCAAAGTTGCTCCCCAACACTGCTGAAAAGTAACTGTCTGCAGTGGTAGAATTCTACGGAGTACTCAAA
>NW_024617960.1:0-1706 GCF_008729295.1 Plectropomus leopardus | reverse complement strand
GGCATCTGACGCCAGGCCGCCAGTGCCCTCTATTGCTTGACCTCCACACCTGCAGTGGATCGCTTTTGCTGGGGAGTCTGGCATTGAGATGCCATTGCCCCCTGGCCGTCCGCTCTCTGCAACTGCACCATTTCACCCCTCTCGCTGGGGCATCTGGCGCCGGGGTGCCGTTGCCCCCAGTTGTACACCTGCAGCAACCTTGACAGTTTGCTCTCGTTGGGGCTTCTGGCACCGAGAGGCCGAACCCCGGCCGTATGACCTCGCCTACTGCACCGTTTCACTCTTCTTGAGGCATCTGGCACCAGGCTGCCGGTGCCCTCTACTGCTTAACATCGACGCCTGCAGCAGTTCGCTTTTGCTGGGGAGTCTGGCATTGGGATGCCATTGCCCCCGGCTGTGCACGCTCGGCAACCAAACCACTTCGCTCTCGCTGGGGCATCTGACACCGGGGTGCCACTGCCCCCAGCTGTACGTTCACAGTGACTCCGACAGTTCGCTCTCGTTGGAGCTTCTGGCATCGAGATGCTGTGCCCCCGGCCGTACGACCTTGCCTACTGCGCCGTTTCTCTCTTCTTGAGGCATCTGGCACCGGGCTGCCAGTGCCCTCCACTGCTTACCATCGACGCCTGCAGCGGTTCGCTTTTGCTGGGGAGTCTGGCTTTGGGATGCCATTGCCCCTGGCTGTGCATGCTCGGCAACCACACCATTTTGCTCTCGCTGGGGCATCTGGCACCGGGGTGCCTTCATGCCCTTGATCTGGAATCTCAGAGCACCATCATCAATAGCCCGTCCCCATGCAACTCTCTCTCCATATTAGTCTGCTTGGAATTGTTTCCACAACTTTCACGACATGCATAACATAACTTTTCCTTCATTTGATCTCATCACCTTAACCTGCTTCATCACCCACGCCCATTCTGTCTTGGGAATTTAAAACCCAGACAATCAAAGTCTACCTCATCAGCATTTCGTTCATCTCTAAACTCCTAACCGGTAGTCATGTCCAGCTCATGGTCATCCCCAGATCACCTCACTGCTCAGAGGCCTCTCACGCTAAGAACCAGCCCAAAAACTCCCATTAACCACAGATCTGCTGTCACACTGTATCCACACCATCCGCTCCAGATATAGCATATCTCACGTCAACCAAACTCTAGAGGCAATGTTCATTCTCGCCTTCTTCGGTTTCCTCAGATGCTCAGAATTCACTGCTTCGACCCTTCAATACGATCCATGTCAGCACGCCTGCCTCTCGGACCTTTCTTTTTTCTCCAACTACACCATAGTTTATTATTTAAAAAATAACCAAAACCAACCAATATAGCCAACTCACTCCCGTCTTCTACTTTAACATTCAATCAGTTCTAAACCCCTTCCTTATTTCCTACAACTACTTACATTTCCAGACGTCACAAAGCAAATCCCAAGATGCATCTGCATCTGAATCCGGCCAGGAGGTTACCCGCTTCTGGTTCCACCAACACTTCCGTCAGGGCCTGTCATTGTCAGGCATCTCTCCCATGCATTACTCTGGACATTCTTTCAGAATCGGAGCTGCCACCTCGGCTTCCTGCAGCGGTATACCGGAACACTTTACTCAGATCATGGGCAGATGGTCCTCCCAAGCTCATCACCGTTATATCCGTTCCGATCTAAAAGATCTCAAATCGGCTTTTTCCTCTCTCATATAATGCACGCTTTTGGGG
>NW_024617959.1:0-1541 GCF_008729295.1 Plectropomus leopardus | reverse complement strand
GATGAAGTGGCCGGGGAGAGGGAAGTCTGGGTTTCCCTGCTTAGGCTGCTGCCCCCGCGACCCGACCCCGGATAAGCGGAAGAAAATGGATGGATGGATGGATGGATATATGATGACATTTTTTGAAAAACAATACTGACGTTTGAAAAAAAACTGCTATAACTTCTTAACTTTATAACTTTAGTGTGACATTGTTTTACTTTTCAGCATACTATACTATGACTTTTTTGACCTGCTATATTTTGATTTTTTTTCCCACAGTATTTTTCAAAATGCAATATTATGACTTATGTTTGACATGCTAAACTATGCTATTTTTTATACCATTCTTTGACTTTTTTGTGCTATTTTGGATGATGCACTTTATTATGACATTTTTTATGGATTTTGGATGACAAACTATGCAGTCATATTATCATAGAACATAACCAAGGGCTAATTTAAGAAACTGATTGATTAAAAAAAAAAATCAACAGACTGTCTTATCGGGCAGGTGTGTATGGGACACGCAGAGAATGGATAAAAATAACTCAAAAAAATAACAGAGGACATTGATAGGCCCATTATGAAATTGAATTTTTTTTAAAGATTATTCTTTTGGGGCATTTTCCCATTAGTTTATACGACAGTGTGAGAGAGACAGGGAAGGTGAGAGAGAAGAGGTAATGACATGCAGCACAGGGCCAACAGGCTGCATTCGAACCTGGGCTGCTGAAGAAGCCTCAGACATATGGGGTGCACACGTCATAGCATGCATGTCAAAAAACAGGCAAAAATATCAGAATATAGCATGTTGAAAAAAAAAGATGAAAACGACATAGTATAGTATGTCAAAAAATGGCAAATTTTGACATGTGGACAAAACGCCTGAAAACGACAGATGAGAACATGCTGAAACAAGTCAAAATATAGTATGTAGAAAAAACAGCTAAAAACATCATAATAAAGAATATTCAAAAAATATTTGAAAACAACATAGTATAGTATGTCGAAACACGTAATAGCATGCAATGTAAAAAAAAGGCCAAAAAAATCATCATTTAGCATTTTGAAAAAATGGCAGGAAACACCATAGTACAGGATGTCAAAAAAACGTCAAATTTTGACATGTCAAAAAAGGCTGAAAATAATATAGGTAAGATAATATAGGTTGTTGATAAAATGGTTGAAAACAACATAGTATGGTATCAGATTTGTATTTTTTTGCTAAGTACAATTACATATTACAGGAATTTGACTTGTTTTACTGCAAAACAATTAACATAAAAAAGAATAAACCTATAACACTTAAATAGAATTAGACATATGATAGACATCACAGCAAAATAAAGCATATTATGCAATATTATGCTGCTTTTGGCTGTTTTTGCAACATCCTATGCCATGGCATGTATCGGCAGCCTTTTTCATGTGGTTTTATGTGGTTTTCAGCAGTTTTTTGGAAATGTCATTTTTTGACATTTTTGCTATACTATAGCCTTGCTTTTTCGGTCAATTTTCGTGCTTTGTGGGTAATTTTTTAAACATGCTAAATAATGGGG
>NW_024617958.1:0-2198 GCF_008729295.1 Plectropomus leopardus | reverse complement strand
AACACAGGTAGGTCATGGGATGTTCCAGTGCATACAAATAGATCAATGTGGTACTCAGTACCATGATTTCTGACCCAATATGTAGTTGAAACATCTGAAAATGTGTCTAAATGCAATGTCTGACAGAGTAAATCTCCACCTCTCAAGTTATCAATTGTTTTTATCATTAAAGTACCAAACTCAAATCTCTTAAAATAATAATTTTCATAAAAAAAAAAAAAAAAACTGAAAGAAAAAATTGTGTTTTGCTTCAAATCGCATACACCACACATGGATAAGAGGGTCAATTTGTTTAATACATCTTGGATAGTGGATCATTAGGTGGTGTTTGGGAATCAATTTTTTATCAGGGAAGTTTGAACTTGAATGTTATGGTGGTCAGAGATCAAATGTTTCAGGTAAGATACCATGCCATCAGTAAAAATAGGGGAGAGGATTATATTAACAATCTGTAATAGAAGAAGCACAAAGTTTCAGTGATTACTGTTCCTTTCAACCATATCACCAAAGATCAGTGGAGTATTGCAGAGAATGCACAATGACTGAATAGCATTTAACCTACTTACTGTTATCTATTTTTAACCCACTTGGTTTGTTTTTACGTCCTAAGTAACCATAATTAAAACTCTGTATCCTTTCTAACAGTATGTGTAACCATTGTGAATCAGTTACAGAAAACACAGCTTCAACTCATACTGTAAGATACCCTCAAACAAATCATGCATTATATCAACTGCATAATTGTTAGTACTATGAAAATATTGTAATGAACTGAGCACACAAGATTTTTTAACACCATAAATGGAAGGCAGAGTTGGATCTTCACTTATTGTATTGCAGTGCTCAGTATAAAGAGACAGACTGGATTTCTTCTTTATTTGTTAGACAGAACCTACAAAAGTATGTTGCACTGAAACTTTCAACAAAACCTAACTAGCTATTTAAGGCAAGATTATCTCCTGTGACTTGAATCACAGAGCCAAAAAATGGTTCATCAATAAACGGAAGCTGAATTCCTTTTGTTTGTAAAATTTTCAAATCATCAGAGGCTTTAGCATTTCATTAAAACCATATGTCTTTAAATCTTTTGTGTAGAAAAAAGCTACAAGATGTACATTCATTAACATGAGTTCAAACAAGAGTTCAATTTCAATGGGAGTTTTTTTTTTAAAGTAAAATAAACACATCCAAGTTTGTGGATCTCTTTTTTAGAACTTAATGGGTTGGCTGATTCAAAATCATTGTAGCAGAGCAACATTTGTAGAGCATACCTGTGTTGTGAGAACAGAGGGTGGTTTTGAAAATATGACCCATCATGAATCTGACTATAGACACCGGTAGTTCTGTCTCTCCCATTTTTCATCATAATATTTTTGTCTCTTTGTCTGTGTTTAATGTTGAAAAGGGATTATCTAATTGATTCAAACTGTGCTCAATTTGTTTCTAAAGTTCTGACTAGATTCAGGGGAAAACATTTGGAGAACTGCTTCTCGTGCTTGACTTTGAACATCATTGACAACTTCTTCCATTGAACAAACCATTGTTTGGACGATGCTTTCAGAAAGACCAGAAGTTTGTAGGTGTGCAACAACAGAACTGCACATTCTATCAAGGGAGTTCTGTGTTATAACAGGGGGAACCTGCAACATACATGCAGAAGTTGATGGCTAATCACTTGGAAATTCAACCTCAAAAGGTCTTTGCATGTCTGCTTCCTGGTTAGTATCAACCTGTTCTTCACGGGAATAACTATGTACAGTGTTAAGGTGCTTTCTGAAACCATTATATGTACAAAATTTTGAAGGACATCCTTGCTCTCCACACTTTAAACTTTAGTTTTTGGCTGGATATAAACCATGTTGAAACTTTAAATGTTGGCAAAGAAGTGAATAATTTTTGTGGTGCATTTTTCAAACAAAACATATTAACATACTAAGTGAACTGTTTTTTTTGTCCATGCTCTGACCTTTGTGCAATGGTGGCATTTTAATGCTCTTGCAGCAGTCATGCTCTCAGGTCCTTGACTTGTGGGATTTCCTTTGCATTTCCAACATCGATGTTGAAGATTGTGGTTCCAATATTTGGTCAGTTTAGTGTAAAAACTGGAAAGAGCTTCATCATAAGAGAGGCTGAAAACATAGTGAGCTTTGAATAGCCCATCAAAGGCAGCCACTGATGTACTGTAATATACTTAACAT
>NW_024617957.1:0-2294 GCF_008729295.1 Plectropomus leopardus | reverse complement strand
CCTGTCCACCTGACCACCTGTTCACCTGTCCACCTAACCACCTGTCCTCCTGTCCTCCTGACCACCTGACCTCCTGTCCACCTGACCACCTGTCTTCATGTCCACCTGTCCCCCTGTCTTCTTGTCCTCCTGTCCACCTGTCCAGGCTGCAGTATTAATCTGTCTCCTGGTTGTCCTTCGTCCCCTTACAGAAAGTCATACTTACACTCCCGAGTTCACGAGGTTTGAGAAGGACATGATGGTGACTCCATCAGCTACAGAATTTGCACCGATGAGACCGTACACCCCGTTCTGTCCAATAATGAGCTGAAAGACATGGACACAGCGGGTGTTAAATTCTGTCACTGGTGGCTCAGTGGATAGAGCGGACGCCCCATTATAGAGGCCGCAGCAGCTGTGGGTTTGAGTCCGGCCTGGGCCCTTTGCTGCACATCACTCTCTTGCTCCCCCTTTCACACTTGTGCTGATCTATCAATTTACGGCCAACAGAAACGTTTTTTTTGGGGCTCTGTCTAAAAGACGGGGAGTCAATGGTGAGACACACAACATTTCGTCCACCACATGTCCCTCACCTGCTCCATCGGCATCTAAAGTCCAGTTTGGGTTGTTGAGTCGGCGGGGGGCCGCCGAGGAAGAGAGGAGTATTTCTGGAGCTTTGGTTGTAGTTGACGTTTCAGGAGCTCTGGAGGGAGTCTGAGTCCCGCGTCCCAGAACAACCAGATTCTTTTTCTTCAGACTTTATCAAAGTTACAGAAATATTTCCTGCCGCTCAGTGAGCCGTAAACATTTACACTGCTCTGTGACGTGCGCGGGCAGCGAGACAGTTATGAAAGTGAGTTAGCTGATGATCAGCGGTGGGGTAATAAAAGTAATGTAATGAGTTATTTGTTTTTGGGGTAACTGATATATCATTATTACATTTTTAACAGTCATTAATTACTGTACTCCACAGAAACTTAACCTGCTTTGATTGGGGGCTATTTTGCCAAAAAAGACAGGAGGCCGGGGCCAGGCGCCGCAGCCCCACACGTGTCTACGATTTTTTTCCCATTTCTCAGATTTTAGGTCAAAATTAGGATAAAGTGGGGGCCTCAGTGGCTAAGTGGATAAAGCAGGCGCCTCATGAATGAAGGCAGCGTCCGTGCTGCAGCGGCCTCAGGTTCGACTCCCGTTTGAGGCCCTTTGCTGCATGTCGTCCCCACTCTCTCTCCCCCTTTCACGCTATTGATCTGTCCTATCTCATAAATGCTAAAATGCCCAAAAAAATAGGACAAACTGTATTGTATTGAATCGTAATTTTAAGACATTTCCAGGATTTTAGGACATTTCTAGGATTTTAGGACATTACAGTCTTAGCTAGGGCCTCTATCTGGGGGTGTGGGGGATCCTCCACTGGCAATTTTTTTGATGAACAAGCTGCATTTTTATGCTGTTTTATGCACTCTGGCACCTTATGGATACTAAAAGGACAAAAACAGTTCCCAGTGTCAATCACTTTGTTTAATTGTCAGTTAGAAAGTGGTTGGGGGGCCGACAGGATCCTATCAGGGACCACATTCGGCCTGCAGGCCATAGGTTGTGTGCATAAAAAAAAGCACAAAAGATGAGACAGTTTTTCAGCATACAGGCCTAAACAGTAACTAATATTACCCACCAACATCTCTCGCTGCCCCCCTCATTCACAGAAGGCTAAACCTGGGCCTGTCGCTCCAGGACCCAGGTCGCTCCAGGACCCAGGCCGGTTCAGGACGTAAGTGCACTCCACGACCACATGTAAAGAAAACAGCAGCAGTGTTTTGTGCTTTACCTGTGAAGAAGTCTCACCTGCGTGCCCTTGTCAAACCAGCGGTTTCCTGCGTTCCAGCGGCTGCCTCCTGCGTGCATCATGTAGTGAACGGCCCAGCTGAGGTACGATTCATCACACACTGGCGGCATTTCTGCGTCCAGACACACTATGAAGATGCTGCTCTGGATCTTTGACAGCGACCTTCTGTTGGTCTCATCTAAACACATCGAGGACAGCAGAGCAGAAGTAGTCAGGATGAATCAGTCCTCACACCTGCCGTACTCCGGGCACAACATACACACCGTATGTTGTACCTGTAGCCAGGCTGACTCAGAGTCTCAGCTCCATAGAGCCTTGTGTTCCTTCGGGCCCTCAGCAGTGACGACTTTATGACTTTCTTTAATGAAAAAATTATAACTATAAATCCATCACCTCTTGCCCTTACCTGACCTGACCCCGGACACAGGTAGCCTGGATGTGGCAGCAAGGCCTGAAATTTATTTGGACC
>NW_024617956.1:0-1421 GCF_008729295.1 Plectropomus leopardus | reverse complement strand
TAAACTTATTGGCTGTGTTGCTGTTAATCACATCAGATAACTATGACCTTTGTTTTTTTATGTCTTAAATTATATATCTTGTATAGTTATATACATAATGACACATGCTGTATATAGTATCTTTTCTTTCATTCTCTATTTATTTCTGTCCTTGTGCTGCTGCAACAATCAAGCTTCTCCGAGCATCAACAAAAGTTTATCAAGAAAAAGTTTGCCATGAGGCAGTGAGCAACTTAGTGAGACATGTTCTACAGATAACAAGATATTTGTAGATTAGAAAATTGTTTCTAAGAAAGCTAGGGATTAATGTTATAATTACGTTATGTAACAGAATTATTATTTTATTAAGCACTTTTTATTTATTTAGCTTTTCTTACCCCATGTTTTTGAAAGAATTAAAGCCAAGTTGCTTATGTCTCGAGGTGTGAAAGTACCAAAAGTTAAAAAAAAAAAAAAACTAATTTATGTTAATTATCCAAATGCAGAATAATATAACTGTATTCTAATTACTGATGCATTAATGTGTTTATCACTTTAATGTTGCACCTAATTTTACATACTTCATGTACTGCTGTGTACATTCATTTATAATAATACACAGTCGGCTAATATATTAGTTGACTGTTGTTCAAACATTAGTTTAGTCTGAATCTAAAACTACATCAATGAACTTAAGCTGTCAAATAAATGTATTGCAGTAAAAACTATATTTCCCTCTGAAGTGAAGCTGATGGAGTAGAAGTAAAAAGCAGAAAATGGAAATACTTGAGTACAGTTTGGAGGTACTTTATATTTTACTTAAGTGCAGAACTTCAGTAAATGTAGGCCTACCTAGTTACACTCCACCTCTGGATGCGGAGCTGCATCAGTAACTGTGAATGTGAAGCTGTGTGGAGACCTGACATGATGACGCCCTCATGTGGAGACATTACACATTTGTTTCTCTACCACAGAAAACTCGTTAGCTTTCATTACACCGCGCGGCAACTCGCCGCCTCCCCTCTATATATTTATATAAGAGGAAGGCGGCAGAGGGGAAGCGGAAACTGTTTCTAATCAGCTGGTTGATTTCGGCATTATTACGGGATCCTATTATAGTATATATTGTATGTTTTTTGTATCGTTTCCGTTCTCTTTTCACGTGGATTTTTCCATTTGAACTCCTTCTTCTGAAAAATACGTTAGCTTTCAT
Organism: Plectropomus leopardus; assembly: GCF_008729295.1. NCBI lineage: Eukaryota > Metazoa > Chordata > Actinopteri > Perciformes > Serranidae > Plectropomus > Plectropomus leopardus. The sequence goes on along the minus strand of NW_024617956.1, from coordinate 229 downwards.
ACCGCCGCGCGGTACCTCGCCGCCTCGCCGTCATTCATTTAAATGAGAGGAAGGCGGCACGATGGAAGCGAAAGTTGTTGCTAATCAGCTGGTTAATTTCAGCATTGCCACTGAACCTCATGTTAGCTCATATTTTATTTTATTTTTTAAATTTGCGTTCTCTTTTCTCATCGACTTTTCCATTTGTAAAAATCCTTCACAATTTGACATTTTCATTTGTATTTTATTC
>NW_024617955.1:0-1489 GCF_008729295.1 Plectropomus leopardus | reverse complement strand
TTTTCACTTTGTATACTCTAACGCGCCTCTACAAGCTATTCTATGTCCTTTTCAGCCATTTTTAGGAGCGGCCAAATTTTGACTTTTTCGCCATACTATAGTATTGCCTTTGTCGCCATTTTTTGGACATGCTAAATTATGAGGTTTTTGGCCATTTTTGAACTTTATTTTCACTTTGTATAGTATAATGCGCCTCTACAAGCTATTCTATGTCATTTATAGCCATTTTTAGGAGTGGCAAAATTTTGACTTTTTTTCGCCATACTATAGTATTGCCTTTGTCGCCAGTTTTTGGACATGCTAAATTATGAGTTTTTTTGGCCTTTTTTGGCCTTTGTTTTCACTTTGTATAATATAACGCTCCTCTACAAGCTACTTTATGTCGTTTTCAGCCATTTTTAGGGGTGGTCAAAGTTTGGCTTTTTTCGCCATACTATACTATTGCCTTTGTTGCCATTTTTTTTTGGACATGCTAAATTATGAGTTATTTTGGCCTTTTTTGGCCTTTATTTTCACTTTATATACTATAATGCGCCTCTACAAGCTATTATATGTCATTTGTAGCCATTTTTATGAGCGGCCAAATTTTGACTTTCTTTGCCATACTATACTATTGCCTTTGTTGCCATTTTTTGGACATGCTAAATTATGAGTGTTTTTGGCCATTTTTGGCCTTTATTTTCACTTTGTATACTATAATGCGCCTCTACAAGATATTCTGTTTCATTTGTAGCCATTTTTAGGAGCGGCCAAATTTTGACTTTTTTCGCCATACTATAGTATTGCCTTTGTCGCCATTTTTTGGACATGCTAAATTATGAGTTTTTTGGCCTTTTTTGGACTTTATTTTCACTTTGTATACTCTAACGCGCCTCTACAAGCTATTCTATGTCCTTTTCAGCCATTTTTAGGAGCGGCCAAATTTTGACTTTTTCGCCATACTATAGTATTGCCTTTGTCGCCATTTTTTGGACATGCTAAATTATGAGGTTTTTGGCCATTTTTGAACTTTATTTTCACTTTGTATAGTATAATGCGCCTCTACAAGCTATTCTATGTCATTTATAGCCATTTTTAGGAGTGGCAAAATTTTGACTTTTTTTCGCCATACTATAGTATTGCCTTTGTCGCCAGTTTTTGGACATGCTAAATTATGAGTTTTTTTGGCCTTTTTTGGCCTTTGTTTTCACTTTGTATAATATAACGCTCCTCTACAAGCTACTTTATGTCGTTTTCAGCCATTTTTAGGGGTGGTCAAAGTTTGGCTTTTTTCGCCATACTATACTATTGCCTTTGTTGCCATTTTTTTTTGGACATGCTAAATTATGAGTTATTTTGGCCTTTTTTGGCCTTTATTTTCACTTTATATACTATAATGCGCCTCTACAAGCTATTATATGTCATTTGTAGCCATTTTTATGAGCGGCCAAATTTTGACTTTCTTTGCCATACTATACTATTGCCTTTGTTGCCATTTTTTGGACATGCT
>NW_024617954.1:0-1371 GCF_008729295.1 Plectropomus leopardus | reverse complement strand
AAAAAATAATAACAATAAACACACACAAAAAAATTCAAAAAAATACTAATGCATCAACCACACCTTACAACTGCTCACAGACTCTGACTGCTGAATATGCAGAGGAGTTGTTCCATAATCTTGAATTACAGGCACTTAAAACAGCCTTGCAGCTTTTTTTAGGGTTTTTTTTTTTTAGTTTTTGGGACTATAAGTAAGTCCAGTCTGATGATCCAAGAGCACGATTAGAGGTGTAACATAATAGAAAGTATGCTGTGAATTAGGGTGACGACTTAAAATCGGTATCGGCCCTGAAAAAACAATACTGCTCTACTGTCTTTTTAAATATGTGCTAAACAAATCAAATGTGCATTGTTCTGTCAAGATACTAAAACAAACTTAAAATATCCAATATTTTTAATGGTGTTTGGTGTTCTCAGCACGCTGGAGACAGCAGCAGGCACATGTCCAGTAAGTTTATCTTCATTTCAGTGAGTTAAATATGACAAACTCTTTGTTTTGCTCTGGTAAATGAATGAAGGAGCTGCGATCAATCCACGTTGACAAGTTAGAAATGAAAGACATCGACTGCGATGGATCTGAACTGGCTTCATATGGACAAGCAACAACAATTAACACCGACACTATTAAATAAATGTTGCTGCAGCTGGCTAACAACGACGATAACACAAATGAAGACATGGATAAGGTGTATTTATGAGCGATATCCAGTGTCGCCTGGTTGAAGATATATGACAGCAGGTAACGTTAGTTAGCTCGGATCCGGCTAATGACAGGAGCTAACGTTAGCGCTAGCTTGTCAAGCTAGTTAACGTCAGCAATGTCTGCACACTCAGAGCCGCCTACTCACCTGAAATTTGACTCTGTGTCATGAAACGACGATTCATTTGCTCGATTTTAACAATTAAACACGCGGTTATAACTGTCAGCCCGATGAAAAGTAACGTTTGTCTTTCCTCGTATCTCGCTCTCGGAGCTAGCTGATACCTAGCCTCAGCTAGCTGCCAGGTTAGCTGGTGTTATGATAATTGCTAGGCCCGATGAAAGCCAGCTTAATATCTCCCGTTTTTCCCGCTGTCACTCACCATTTTGGTCTCTCTCTATGGTACGACGATCTTCCGTCTCTCGTGTGTGTCGGTTTGGTGATCTCTTGTCCCTGTGGAAGAGCACGGTGCGGGTGTACAGCTGACTTCAGGTTGTGTGATTGTTAGCTCGCTAGCGTCAATATGGCAGCAGCACAGAGCCACGTCTCCACCGGAAGAGCGGCGGCAGAACTGCCCACCGTGCAAACCAATGACGTGGGCCCCAAAATGTTGGCCCTGTTGCATAAATAAGTTACTGTCACCGCTTTCACAGGCGTGTAGCTCTGCT
>NW_024617953.1:0-1482 GCF_008729295.1 Plectropomus leopardus | reverse complement strand
AATAATGTTTCAAAATAAATGTTGGTTTCAGTGTTCAAAAGAACTTCCTTGTGTGTTTTTGTGGGGTAATTTCTTTATAAAACTATATTAATATGTTTTATTAACTTTTTAAAATGTATATTTTTATTTTATTTCAATAGTCCATTGAGTCTTCATTGAAATATCTGTGATATCCAGAGGATGGCAGTGAGGGATCATTAATTGCTCACCGCACGACTGCCGCTGTCGCAGCTCAGAGTTCAGAGCAGTAATGAACTAACAGAATCATATATTTATGCAATCATATATATAATCATAATCATATAATTATGTATTCAATATGTAACCTAAGATTTTTCACGCAAACTGACATAAGCCTATATACACTTGTACACTACATATTTGTGTTTCTGTAAAAGGAAGTGAAGAATTTTAGTTTATATTTCACTATTGCTGTTCTGTAACATTATTTGTAATAGCCTATATAATTATAATAATAAATATATATAGTTTTCTAAAGATTTTTTTTTGATAATTTTCTAATAATCCTCCCCTTTTATTTTATAAATTGTATTACTTTTTTTCTATAAATGTTGTTTAAATAAACAATAGTTATAATTAAAAATAGTTTTCTCGACATTTTCCCTCTTTTTTTTTGGATCATTTTCTAATAATTCTCTAATTTTCTCAACACCATTTCCTAATGTTTTGAAATTTGTGGGACACCTTCCTCCTGACCTGGTGATTCAGACCCCCTGTGGTGCAGGTGCGAGGACTGACTCTTGATTAGGAGTTTGGAGCAGCTTGGCGCGTTGCTCCTCGGTGCCGATCAGGGTGTGAGGTGAGGAAACGCACTCACGGGACACTCGGATCCTCCCTCAGTCCACTGCAGACCTCATGTTAGCAGACAATCACAAACCCTGCGGCTCTTTTCACACTTGCAGACTTGCATGCTGTTTATTATTTGTGTTTATTTTTGCTGAGAGACAATATAACCCCTCACCCCGTATAGTTAGATAAAGACATTGTTTGATAGGTGTTGGGACCTGATATAAAAGGGTTGAAAGGGCTTTTTTTTAATATGTCGACTCTATCAAAATAAAGGTGATGAGAGGCAGATCTGAAGAAGCACTTTTCTCTTCATTTTACACAAGCGTGCTGTTGTGTTCAGTCCGATTTCACGACACATTATGAAATGAGTGGCAGATAAGATTCGGGATCATTAACGAGTAAAAAAAACAAACTGATAAGACAGTTTCTTATCAGTTGGCTGTGTCCTCCTGTATCAGTGACCTTCAGTGGATCATTGTGCTGTTTGTCAAAAGCCATCTGTCCTCCCAACATCTAATAAACTTTGGGAAATCCTCACAAACAGCCATGATAAAGATTTAATCACCCGTGCATACCTCTTCTTTTCTGCCATCATCACGCTCTTAATATTGACCCAAAGTTTGAAGGAATACTTGTCGTCTCATACAAAAAATACTGACTGTTCAAACGTGT
>NW_024617952.1:0-4092 GCF_008729295.1 Plectropomus leopardus | reverse complement strand
TGGGTCTAAAGAGGCGAAGCAAGCTTTATCTGTGTCGCACGTTTCAGACTTTACACGAATAATGACCTTTTGAAACCGAGCGACATCAATTGTCTTTTGCTGCTTTTAGATGCCTTTTAGAAATATTTAACCTTTTGAGCCCAGAGGAAACTGCTGCAATTTTTTTCAAATATCATGGGGAAAAAGACAAAAAAAAACAGGTAAGAAATATTATATGAAATCAGCAGATTTAGAAAAATGTTTTTTTAAAAAGATAGGGGAAATGTCTGAAGGAAAAAGCAAACAATCACTTTTAAAATTAAATTTAAAAAATATTGTAATTTTTAAGCACTATCCTTTTGTTTTCTTTGTTTCTTTTTTTATTTTATTTTTATTTTTTACTAATTATCAGGTGAGTTTCTTGTACTTTTCCATAATTTCACGCTAACTATTATTTCTTCTTTCATTGCTCGTGGACTTCTTCCCGTGTTTTTGAAAAAAAAAATCAAGCTGATTTGCACAGGTTTCAGAGAGTTAAGCTGAAAAGAAAGAAAAATAAGAGGAATATGAGTTGTGTTTCAGGTAAAGTTATGTCATAAATTGTCTGGATTTCTTTACGGCACAGAAAAACAAAAACAGCAGCAGTTTACAAACACAAACGGGCTAAAGTACTAATAAAATGTTTGCAACATGATAAAATGAATGAACTCACCTCTTAATTACTTGGAAGCATCAGTGTTTGTGGGACCTATAGTCTTGATTTTAGTTGGTATTTAAAATTGCTTCAGAAGCCTAAATTAATAACATTTTCTGTGTGTGTGTGTCTGGAAGGCCCATGGAGATCCCTTTCACTTTGCCTCCTCGCTTCACGACACAAAATCATGGAAACGTGAACAATGAGGAGGAGAAAGAGGAGGAGGAGATGAAGCAGGAGGCCCGCCGGGACATCCTGGCCCACCGCGGGTCGCTCTCAGTCAGGAGTAGGTCAATACTGCCTTTATCTGATATACGTCAATGTACATTCAGTATTTTAATGTGAGTTTTTCATCCCTTTTTGTCTCCATCAGGGTGGTACCCAGTGGGGACGGTGCTGGCGGGTCTTTACTCTGTCCCTCCTCTGAGCGAGGTGGTGGCACCTCCTCCCGGCATGGCGACCCGCCTCTGCTTCTCTGTGGAGTACCGACACGGCAGCGAGCAGCTCATGGTCTCCTTGCTCCGCCTCGGCAACCTCCCTCCCCGTTTCCACGGCAACGTCACACTGGTGGAGCTCCGGCTTCTTCCTGATGACCGGCGGCCCCGCCAGGCCAAGTCCCGGGGCACGGGGCCCGACCCCGAGTTCAACGACTGCTTGGTTTTCCAGGCGAGGACACGAGAGTTTACACGCTGAAGCTGGAGGAGTAAATGTATCTGCTCTCACACACTTCCTGTGCGTTTCCTCCCACAGGTGTCAGGTGTGTGTGTGCCGCGGAGCACCCTGAGCGTGTGTGTGCTGAGTGTGGAGCAAGACGGAAAACGGCACGCAGTGGGCAGGGTGCTGTTTCCTCTGGAGGGGGAGCTCGGTCAGGCCGGCAGGGTGCTCTGGAGGGACCTGGAGACGGAGGACAACACACAGGTACCAGTGAAGACATGTAACTAAGTACTTTTACTCAAGTGCTGTACTAAAAGAGTAACTAAACCCCCAAACCTCTTATGTTTTTCATTTTAAAAGCAAAATATATGTATATTTGCTGATTGATTCAGGTCCAATTTCTAGCAGATTGATTTGACTTCTTTTTAAAAATTGAGGAGACAAAAATGAATGACCAAACTTACCAAGACATGTCCCACAAATTGCAAAAAAATGTGACATGTGACAAGAAAATTACCTTAATGTTGAGTATAAAATCATTCAAAAAGGGATAATGTCGACTTTATTTATATTAATTTTATATTTAAAATCATGTTACAGACAAAAATATGTAAAATAAATACACTTAAAAATTTAGCTTTTTTAGTTGCTTTTTTTAAAAAAAAAAAAAATCTTCTATTCATGTCATTTTCTATAATGTTTTAACTAATTTTTTGCAAATTTTTGTGCCATCTCGTGTTAAGTTGCTTGTTGCCTTCTCCCCCTGTTTTTGAAAAAAATCGAATAGATTTTCTCAGGACCCAGGCGTTTAAATGCATGTGAGAGGCGTCTGAACGCAGCACAACAAAAATGATGTTGATCCAGGTTCTAAAGGGTTAAAGCAGCAATAATATTAATCCAAAAACATCAAATTTAATACATATATTTACTTCAGTACAGTTTTGATGTAGAACTTTTGCTTGTAGTGAGGTATATTTCTGTGTGTTATTACTATTTTTAATCCAAATGCTTCTTCCAGCACTGATAAGGACACACTGATTGTCTTTATGTGCACAAATCGTCCGTAAAAGCTGATGATGATTGTAATGTGTGTCAGTGCTCGGAGCTGGGTGACGTGCAGGTTTCTCTCAGCTACAGTCCGTCTCTGCAGCGCCTCTCTGTGGTCGTTCTGAGGGCTCGAGGCCTGCAGCTGCTCACAGACGCAGGTATGACGCTTGTGGATTTAGGAAGGGAAACAGGAATCAAAATATTAGGAAAATCTAGCAAATTGTGAACTAAGTCATTGGAGTGCAAGTCTCAGTAATATGGCATGTGTGTGTTTCCCAGGTGTGTGTGTCCAGGTGAGCTTACAGATACACACTCAGGTGGTGAAGATGAAGCGCAGCTGTGTGCTGAAAAGTGACAACAACCCCTATTTCGACCACAGGATGACCTTTAAACTCCGCTCGCAGCACCTGGACGAGGCCTGTCTGAGATTTGAGCTGCAGCAGCCAAACAACATCCGCTCAGGTAAAGAGATTAAAGGGACAGTTCACCTAAAATTAAATCTTTTTCCTCTTACCTGTAGCACTGTTTATCAATCTGGATTTTTTTGGTGCGAGCGTTGGAGATATCGGCCGTAAAGTTGTCTGCCTTCTCTCAAGTATAATAGAACTAAAAATGCATACTGCACCTGTCGACCATATAATGGTGCGTAAACAATCTGTATACATAAATATCACAACAGGTAAGAGAAAAAATACTTTTGATTTCAGGTTTAACTTCATATGCATGCTATCTTTATGTGCTGCTTCATAGATTTCAGTGTCAGATAAGCTGTGTATTCACCGCCGTGGCTCTGCTCCCTGTTTATTGTTCCTGCAGAGCCTCCGGCCCTGCTGGGAGTGCTGGTGTTGGGCCCCTTCATGTACGCGAGGGGCCTGCAGCTGCAGCACTGGATGGACATGGTCAACACGCCACAGGAGCCGGTGGAACTGTGGCACGGACTGAGCAGGGCCTCTTAACACACACACATACACACACACATACACACACACACACACACACACACACACACACATACACACACAATGTATATACACAAAGATTGAACCTAAAAAAAACAAACAATCGTCATTTAGAAAAGACAATTCAGGCTCAATGAAGGAACTGAATCAGGAATTTGGGAAGATGCAAAAAGAAGTATTTTTATTTTTACTTCTTTTACTGTACTAAAACTCCACTATCTATATTTAATCTGTCTTTCTTTCTCTCTCTATGTATCATTTTGACATGTGGATTACTGTTATTTTATTGTTTTGCTCTGTACATGGACAGATGCGCCAGAGAGGGATCCCTCCTCAACTGCTATAACTGAGTTTTCTTTTTTCCCCCGTTTTTTTTAAATTTTTTTAAATAAAAATTTTAAAGGGGATTCTGAATCGCTGAGACGGTCCAAGGACAGAGAGAGAGAGATGTTGTAAAGCTCAATGAGGCAATTTTTTTTCTTTAATAAAAATAGAATATAAAAATATAAATGTAAGAAATACAATAATAGACCTAATAATATGTGAATATTTAAATTATAATATGGATAATTTGCTGAGTGTGTAAAGAGTGTAAAATATAAAACTGTGCCTTATGCTACAAAGTAATGTATAAAATTAATATGTAAGTTAAAAAGATAAATATGTGTGCAAAGCTACAATAATGAATAATAAGATAAACATAAGCAAGAATAACAATAAGAATATACACAATGTGTATCATTAAATCTACATTTAAGA
>NW_024617951.1:0-3818 GCF_008729295.1 Plectropomus leopardus | reverse complement strand
TTAAAAAAAAAAAACACAAAGACAAAATAGAAAAAGGTACTACTTCAAATTAAAGTTAAAGAAAAGTGTCAGGAGAGATGATGAAGCATACATCACAATGCTACAACTCAGTCAATTAGAGCCCCTCAGTTTAACAAGCCATCTCATGTGATCTCGTGATTATTTTAGTTTTATAGAACTAAAATGCAAAAATCTGAACCCACCTTAATCTTAACATGGTGATCCGATCAAATCTCTTCACAAATAAACTACCTCAAAATTTCTCCTTCCCCTTTTCTTCATAATTTACTTTCTATCTTGCACTCTATCATGCTGCCCCCCTTTCTCTCGCACTCAAATTTCGCAACCGTAGGCATTTTATAAAACTATTTGTGGATTGTTTTTTCTATGTTTGCAGAAACCAAGGAGTGACCGTGGGGGAGTGCAGGAAAAGAGAAGCAGCCAAAAGCCTTTCAGATTGACTGCCACTACAAAATAAAAAAAAAAAATTTAAAAAACTGTTTTAGCTCACATGCCTGTGAGACAAAGGTTCAGGGGAAACAATGGAGAGGGACTGAAAGGAAAGGGTGTAGTGGAGAGAGGAAATGTCTCATTGTGCTGCTTTGCTATGTGCATCGAAAAGAGTGCCAAAATCAGCCCTTTGGTCCTTTAGCTTTACGGAAACACACGCACAGCGTTCTTCGCAGTGAGAGGGTTAAGACAGGAAGGAAATGGGGAGAGACAGACACACAGAAAGAGACTGAGAGAAAGAGACAGAGGGGAAAACAGCAGATTAGGGTCACTGGGGTTTTCCACTTATGTAGGATCAGACAGACATGAGAAGTAGGTAGGGCAGAAAGAGGAGGGGAAACATAACTGCAGTCACAGGCCGTTCAGACAGCACAAAGAAAGCAGAGAGGGAGACAGATTGTACCTGAGTGATGGTCTTTGAGTTGAATTAAATTGCTGTCATTTCAAAGGTTAGGCACAGGCTTAGAGGAAGAGTGTACAGGAAGACGGTCAAAGATACTTTAAATCAAAGGTGGAGGGCTGTTATCGAATGGGCGACAAATGGCTAAATTGAATTGCTCAAAAGTGGAGGAGTACCCCAGTTCAGATGGGACACGATGCTGTGATCGCTGCGCTCCAGGTCAGTCAACACCTTTAAGTTTCTCAAGTTTTCTTTCTCTTATAATATTTAACTTCCTTATAGGACTGTGCACAATACAACACGGTTTTCACTGTGAATCTATTCTGTGATGAATATATTTGCATCACAGCCTGACATCTGACTCCTCTGTATATTTCTAATTAGGACAGTACAAGCAAGCTGAGTGTGACAGCACAAAGAGGACCGTCTGTGCCAAATGTGAAGATCGGTTTTACACAAACACCAAAAATCACTTGCCTAAATGTCAACCCTGCACAAGCTGCAATTCCAGTAAGTGTCACACACACATACAGTACTGTATATGCACACGCACACATACTTTTTCTGTACAGCAAAAACATAAACGCAGTTCCTTCCTCTTTCCCCCATACTGTCTTTTTTATAGAATATATATATATATGTTTTGTAACTGTTTCTTCATGTGAACAGTATAACAAATCTACTTCTTTAACATCTTCCTCTTTTTAATGTTTAACCCATCACACCTCGCTAACCTGCCAGTGGGGTCAGTTGTGACATAACTTTTACTGTGTAGCCAAGCTTCACAATTTGTCTGACTCCATTTTAAATATTTGGGTTTTCTAAGAAGCCACATGTGTCTTACTGAGAAAAAAACAGACTGCTTTACCCTGCCACTGTCAAAACTGAGTGTTATGAGAAATCATCAGCAAGACGGCTACACAAGCAACAAAAGAACCCACACGTGTACTTTCTTTGTTAAAAAAGATTTTAAAGATTTAACATCCATTGTATTGTCTTAGCTGGGTTTTACACACATTCAGTTATTTGTGGTGGCCCACTTTGATTAAAACATCTGCCATCACATAATGATACTATACTTTTGGACCTGGACTGTTCATTTGGAGCACTATTGGAATATATATACTGTTTGGGGAATTACTGCACCACACTCTTGGAGCACAGACAGTACTCTGTGCACAGATGGAGCAGCAGAACGATCGGCACAGTGAAAGGGAATCTTGACAATTCATTGAATCTGGTCTAAAAATGTGGTTTCATTTACTGTCTATTTGAGTCATTTGAACAGGCTCTGCGAGACATTCAGTGTGTGGTGGCATTCACGTAATTAGTAAACATGCACCCTGCGCTAACAATGGGTCGGGAATGTGCGACAACATTTTTTGCAGACACTGGATGCGAAACACAAGACAGAGACTGTGTCGTATTCGGTTGTATTGAGCTGTTCACCACTTTTAAGCAGAAGGTCTCTCCTCTCTCCCCCTCTGTGCTGCTGGCTTCCTGTCTGCAATAGCTTTTACTGAAGAGTGCCGTGAAAGTCAAGACCACTCACTCCATAGCAAAATCCAGAGATCAAATCATTCCCAGAAGTACTTTTGGAGAAAAAAAAAGCAACTCCTCGGCTTGAAGCAATCTCAAGTTACTGAGGGGTCTCCAACTGATGATTCAAATTAAGGGTCGACAGATTATTGGCCTGGCCTATTATCAGGGCTGAAATTTTGCATTTTGCTTGTTATCTGTATTGGTGTATTATTTTAATGATCGGTGTTAAAATTCATTAATTAAAAAGTGCAAAGAAAGTGTCAGCATGAGAGGAACTTTTACTTAGTAAAACCTCAGGGAGTTGTTTTAATTTATTCATTTTTCTTAAATTTACACTTGATTTTATCAAAAAAAGGTGCTGGGGACTTGCTGCATATGATGTTGAAAGTCTCAGTTTTGATTAAACATTCGCCAACAGCATTTAAACAAAGTTTTGTGTCTGAGTTTGTTATATTCCAGATTTTAAATATTGACAGAAAGTTTTCATTTTTATTGTAAATTCATATCGATTCCACATATCGGTTACCGGTCTCATTATGTGCTAATAATCCATATCAGTATCAAACCTGAAAAACAATATCGGTCAACCCTTACTTCAAATCTCTGACTTTCACGGGGCAGCCCTAATGATGGGTTTTGCCTGTGCTGCAATCACAGACACCCAAAAACTCAGAGTCTAGAGAGGGCACAGAATGATTAAAAAAAGGGACACTTGCACGTGTTATTTTTATTTGATGACTTCTTTGATCAGTTGACAGCATCAATTTAAGTTCTGAAAAAATCCTAAGAATCCTGATAATCACGTCTGTACCCAGAGACCTGTTGTCTCATAATCTGCCTGTTGTCTTTCCTAATATTCTTGGTCTCTCTTTGACTGTTTCAGATAACAAGCAAAAGGAATTCAAGAAGTGTACGGCTCAGGAGGACACAGTGTGTGAGTGTGTGGCTGGTTTCTACTGTACAGATGATCAGTGTACCCACTGCCTGGGACTGACAAAATGCCATGTGGGTAAAGGGGTCATGGTTCAAGGTAATGATATGATTTCTTTATCAGTGTAGTTTTAAAAAGCAGCATTCATTTTTTGATGTACTACAGCAAGAATTCACATTTTACCAAGATACAGTGCAAACTAGCAACTGAACAGATTCCACATCTTATTTATTCCTACAGCCACTCGCACAAAAGACACAGTCTGTGCTCCATGTGTAAACGGGACCTACAGCAACGTAACAGATGACCACTCGCCCTGCCGAATTCATACCAGGTCAGACCGCTCCAGTTTTACTGTTTTTATTATCAAAGTTGTCGGAGGATGTCGATGTATGTAATGTGTAGTGATTCATTCATTAGTCATCCATTGAGACA
>NW_024617950.1:0-1896 GCF_008729295.1 Plectropomus leopardus | reverse complement strand
CATGTTTTTCCATGTTTTTGAAAGAATCTAAACCAATATGCTCACTTTTTAAAGATTTAAATACTTGTGAAATGTTTGTGAACACTGTATAAGATAACTGACATCAAACCAGGTTTCAAAGGGTTAAATTAATGGTTGATACCACAAATCTATCATCATTTTTCAGAAGAATAAACAATAGAGGAGTGTTAACACAGACATGTGAGAGCAGGCTGCTCTCCCCTGTGGATAAACCTTTGAGCAATGCGAGCGCAGGTGTGTGTGTGTGTGTGTGTGTGTGTGTGTGTGTGTGTGAGTGTGTGTGTGTGTGTGTGTGTGTGTGTCTGCTTCAGAGCAGAGCAAGTTTAATTACTGTGAATAAAACGGTTACGCCGTGTGGCCTAAAGGGAACGTTACTACTTCAAGTCTAAATGTTTCTTTATCATTACAACTTCTAATGCGTTAAAGCATCAAATTAATGGAAATATTAATATCTAATGTAATACGAGTGTATCTGGCTTTGTTTGAACAAGTTTTCTCATTTCGTGTCAGCGAGGCCAGAAAGTCACATTTTGTCAAAGACATGAACTCCAAAGGCTACACGCATCAACAATATATGCACAAAAACAAAATTTATACCTTTTTCCACAAATAAACTGGTTTTTATGGATGAATGTGCGCATTCTTCAGACCAACATCTGTGCGGTTTTAGTTGACATAGCTGCAGGTGACATGATGCAAACGAGATTACATATAAACTGAGAGACAGATTACATTGTTTAGGCTTTTCTGTTTATGAAACTGATTGTGTTTTAAAGCTATTTTTGCAGCTTACACTGCAATCTGTAAAATGCCAGTCAAAGACACATTTATAAAGTTCATTTTAAATTATTTATGAGAGACAAATTCACTCTTAGTTTAATTTACATCAATCTCCCTATTAATGATTGTTAAGAATTTTGTAAAGTATTATAAGTTCCATAAATGACTAATGCATCGCTGGATATCCACAGCTGTGCGTAATGACAGCTGCTTTCGCAAGGTTGTCGCCAATGCAACACAATCGGATACAATCGTAATACCTCTCTGTTCTCATTCCAAAATTGTAAAATACCGCCACTTTGCCAATGATTTCTGTCCCAGACAGCAACGCCAAAAGCCACCTTTCATGGCGACATGATACACCGCTGGCCAGCTTCAGGTTGTAGCACTGCCAGCTTGCCAAGTCTTCACATGTTGCTGTTTTGTCAGTGGACTTTTTCATCTCCATATTCTGCTCTAGGTATACCTCTGCATCTGCTGCTGACATTTCGTGATGCTGTTACAGTGATGTCAACACAAGCACATGGTGGGATAACGCTGCATGTGGTTATGTTTAGGCAACAAAAGCACATGGCAACCAGCACCAGGACGTCAACAAACACTCATGCTGGCATGGATGGTTAGACTTAGGAAAAGAGGCACATGGTGAGGTGCAGAAACAAAAAACATCACATTGAGACGTGAAGCAAACACCAAACTCCCGCATGAAAGTCCAGAGTTTGTTGGATCTACCCACCACCCCCCTGCCCGCCCTATAGGGACCTTTGTGTTCCTTATATTACATCATTACCAGCATTGTTTCCACCTAACGCCATCCAAAGGCGTATCGCATAGCCGCGCCAGATTCCCTCCGAGCGCCCTCATCAAATGACACTGCCTGTCCAGGTATCATTCTGCCACGCCAGGTGGCTTTTAGCGTCAGTATCTTACGCCAAAATCAATAACAAAGGGGCAGTATTTGACGACTTTCGAATGAGAGGGGGCTGATTATTTCTTGTTGAAATGTCTAACATACGATAGCGATAATCAAACACGTTTAACCCTTTGAGCACTGAAGAAATTGGTTTGATATATTTCAAAAACTGGCAAAAAGTC